>NC_044913.1:14142597-14235913 GCF_001633185.2 Quercus lobata
ATTTTTTAAGAACAAACTTTTCTCTGACTTCATGTTTTATGGGTTTGTACATTAAGGAAGAAATGTTTGTATCATCTTCATCTAAGTTTTTGATATTTTTACCTCATGATCTTCCAATTTACAATTCTTCCTACGTGGATATTGAATCTCAATGGCAGTCTTATCAAATATAACAATATGGAAGCTTGAATTTCCTTCATATCTGAAGACTAAAAAATAACCATAACAGATAGAATGGTATTCAGCGAAATCCTGCCAACCATTACAAAACCTAATGTTGTTATCAGCTTTCTTCAATCATACTTGCCAAATTCCACCATAGGGAGCAATGACTGTAGCTACGGTGGATAGCTCAGTATTGTTGAACCCTGACCAGAAGTACCCATCCACACTCACGTCAATACACATAGCAACGCAGAAAATTTTGTGCATCAATTTCGAGTGTTATTGGTCCTATTGCTACATTGATGTTCGTAGTGCTGCTCAATAGCTTTGCACTGTTGAACCCTATCCAGTCATATCACCTAAACGCACGTCAATACACAGCTATGCATCCTTTTGCAATGCAGCATTTTTAAATGATGTACCTATAGCATTCCTGAGAAGTTTATGATACATTTAACATGGGCTCAACATTGTCTCGTCAAATCATGTCAGATGAAGCACATCAATGTTGAATAGTCTTCACGTGAATAAATACGCAACCTCTTTTGCAGTACACATCACCAGCCCGCTACTGTAGCACAAGCTATAGCCATATGAAACAACTACCTCAACGAATCACATGCACCAACAGACACCACTGAACAATATACTGTCAACTCATATAATCTTTATTCACGTGAATACTTATAGTCACATCCACCTGAATACTTGCCCTTGCAAAACCCCTATATAAAGTCCCATTTACATCTACCCTTGCAAAACATCTACACATACCGAAGTCCCATTTACATACATCTACCCTTGCAAAACTTCTACACATACCGATCTAAACTCACATTTTCCAATGTCAATGCGTAATTGGATGCTACCTCGTTTTCCAAATAACTATAGAACGCAAAGAGATTCTGACGAGAGGGAATACTATGCCGGATTGCAACAGGAGTGGGACTTTCGCGTGAACGAGTCCAACGCTCTGCACAATGATCTCCTGCAAATCGGAGCGCCTCTTGTCGAGCGTAGCTCGCTCACACTGCCACGACAAAACATGCACCAATATGAGCGTGCAGTGACGAAAATAAAAAAAGAGAACAATCTTATGATACTTCGTAGGTCCAGGTATCATATGATACAATTGGCGGAGGAGCAAGCCGTTGCAACAAACAGGCAACTCACTCCGGCAGAACGTAACAATGTCCTCAACTACGAGGACTACCTATTAGAATGAATGCCATTGTGTGTGTTATGTCTATGGTTAAGTTAATAATGTTAGTGTAAGTTATTTTATGTTTTCTGTGTTATGTCGTACGTGCTTATTGAAAAACATCATGTGTGAGAATATTTGACTTTTATGACTTATGTGAGAATAATCTACATTACGAATAACGTGCATGCTTCTCATAATCAATAATAAGGTTTACATAGTACAAATGCAACCATACATATAACACATAGTTAAGCAAAATAGTTCTCCAACAAAATCTAATAATTACACCACGACACGACACGATTACTCTTCATCTGACATCTCCACGTCTGACTGATAAATGGGATCAGCAAGAAGTGATTGCATGAACTGTGCATGCTCGTACCACCCTTCCTGCACTGACTCTCGAATCTCGACTTGGGTCCGATATCGATTAAGACGTATCTTCATTCGATTATTTTCTTCTCTTATGCGGTTCAATGCTTTACGAAGTTCGTCGATGCTGTCTCTGGGCATTTGTGATGCGAGTCGCCGAGGCACTGGCAACTTCAAACCAACCAACTCATCATAAAACATTTGTTGTTCACGAAATAACCAAGCCCACTCCTGTCTCATGGTATTGTGAACGTAAGCACTATTTCGCAAATTCGGATTGATTGGATAGCTGAACTCATCTTCCAATACCCAACAACGACCCATAGCAGTGAACACATCATGAGGCCTATAGAGTTGTGGGTTGCCAGAACCAGACATTGACACTGAATACAATAACACCAAATGATCAAGTTAACAGTGTGTATCAACTGTTGCTAAATAATGTAATCCTGCATAGAATGGTACACAGCAAAGACATTCATAAAATTGTGTACTATTGCATGCTAAAAATGAAATACTAACACTAACACCAACATTTGACCATAAACAATAGACATTGTTGGTGATGTCTACACATTGTCTTCAACACTAAATGTTGTTGTAAATGTCCGACCAATGATGATTATGTGCAATACAAAATGTTGCTATAGTAAAGAAATTATTTCATTCTCTTCTCACCAACGTTTACTACAACAAATAACCAAAATCACACCAATGTCCTTACTTCACATTCATTCAACCCAAAAAATCAAAATTTAGTACAATATCAAATGAAAATAACATTGCCCTAAAATTGTGATGTGAATTTTTTACCTGAGGTGATACAAATTTCAATTGAGTTTGAAGAAAGCCGCTGTTGATCCGTGGAGGAGTTCCAACTCAATTCAGCAGAAAGCGTCCTCAGCTGAGCAGAGAGCAAGGCACACTGAGTGGGAGAAGGTGTGCAGAAATTATAAGAGAATAACTCGACTTTACGGATATTAATTATACTTTATAACTCGATATTTCATAAATCGAGTTACATTGAAACACTCCACCTGACACAAAGACAGTACGAAATCAGGGTTTATAACAGTATAACTAACTCGATTGTTTAAAAATCGAGTTACGTAGAGATTCAAAAAAAACAAATGCCAGCAGTGCTGGAAAAAACTGTATATAACTCGATTATCGGAGTATCGAGTATTTCATATAACTCGATAATTCGGAAATCGAGTTACAAAAGAGGGGCATTTCCCTATTTAGTTTCAGAATGAGGGCACAAAGATGTTTAATTTCCGAAAAAAGGGCATTTGCCCATTTTGGCCGGAAAACCCGTGAAAAGAGACCCACCTTGCTATGGAATATAAACTTGATTGATATTTAACCGGCCCCTCAGTACCTACACAACAAGATTCGATGAGATGTCAAGGTAAATAGAAGATTTCAATAGTTTATAGGTAATCACAACTCAAAAACAAGATTAGTTTTGAAAAGGTTTTGAGAAATCCAATTGAAAACAAGTTTCTACCTTAAAATTAACTAAAGATTTTTTTTTTTTTTTTTTTTTTTTTTTTTTTTTTTTTTATGATTAAAAAAAGTGCTCAGGTCTGTGTGTGAGTTTAGAGAAGATGGAGGCAAAAATAAACTCTCTCTCGCTAGGGTTTGAGTTTGGAGGCATAAAGATGTATTTATAGGTTTAAACTAGTGTTTTTAGGCTTATTTTTAGGGTTTCGGACGTTCCAAAGGGTCTAGGGGCTGGGCCTCATCAAAGAGGGAGGCTTTGGGTCTTAAAACATGAAGTTTTGGGGCTACGTATGCATGCATGCTCTTCGCATCCACATGCGTCCTGGAAACCCTAATTTAATTTGAAAACTCTGATGACCCAACTTCAAACGGCCATAATTAACTCAATCAATATTAATCGAAATTAGGTAAAATTTATGTTTAAATTGAAGCCCAAGATGTCTAATTTCCAGTGAAATAAACTGTACTAAAAAATTCTTTGTGGATCAAAAACTATGGTCAAAACAATGAGCAAATGTCATTTTTCAACACTGTTTTTAAAGCGATTTGAGTACTTTTGAGTTGTGATTACTTCCAAACTATCAAAATAACTTTAATTACTTTTTGTAGACATGTCAAGCTCATCATTGGGACCGGAGACTAAAGTTTATTAACTGAGTACAAAATGAGGTGTCTACAATCACTACATCACATTTTTTATTTTTTTTATTGACTTTGTATATTGCAAAAATTGAGGTATAATATATCAATCAAGAGGTTAAAGTTTTGAATTGTTGTGATTCATTACTTAGTTATTTTGGCAAGATTTATAACATAAGGATCTTAAATTATATTTTTCAAAAAATAACTTGTCAACCTAATAGTTGTATCAAATATTATGTCTATAACATTATTCATATATATGTATATATATATATATATATATATCTCAAAGGAGCCTAATGTTTTACTTATCCAACTTCTATGGCACCATTCTACATCTTGGTTGACTTTTAACCAAGTCCAAACCCTCAAGACATTTTAGTAACACCACAATGCAACAAACAAAAGAAGATAATAGTTTACCAAAAAAAAATAATAATAATAAAAGAAGATAATATATAAGAGGAATGAAGAACCTAAACGATATATATGGATAAAGTTTGGATCCAAACACTCATTTAGAGTTTTGGGCTCTAATAACCACCTTTAAAAGATTATATTTGTATTTAATATGTGCAATGCACATGATTCATTTAACACAGCCAATTAAGTAAGTTAGATACAATGCATATAACAAGCATGTGTAATCTTTTTACCCGTGGTTGGATCATAAGACTTTAAACATATTTGAAACCAAATATACACGTGAGTCAAGAAAAGGCGTTGTGATATTTCGATATTTCGGATAGATCCACTCCCACCCCAAACATGCAAGAGGGCAGTTACAGAAACTACCATTTTTTTGTGTGAGATAGGATTGATGCGTCATGGTTGGAAATTTTTGGCATCTCCAACTGCAACTATGAGAAATAGAAAAAGAAACTCCACAAAATAAATGCATTGGCATTTGTCAAAGATTTGATAGATTCTTTCGACCCTACTCCTCAATTTTCCAAATCAGCCTTTAACAATACTTTTGCTATTTGCTGATTTTTTTTGTACGAGTTGAGGACGTTGGCTCTTGGCACAGCGATGAATCAGTATTTCTTTATTAAAAAAAAAAAAAAAAAATCAGTTTCTTCCAACCAACTTTCCAACTTAATGACTTAAATATTTAATAATGATCCGTTATTCATGGAGATATTTTTAAAAAAAGGATTACGTGTCTCGCAATTTTATCATATTATAGGTAAGAATAATGATCGTGGAGATTCAACATTGCTTTCTTTTTTCTCAAAAAAAAAAAAAAAAAAACATTGCTTTCTTTAATTTTTTATATACTTTATTTTAAAAGGAAGGTGGTTAGCTTGCTCAAGCTCTTGCTAGAAGAGCAGTTCTAACTGCTATTTTTTTTTTTTTTTAATACAAGATTTTACTTTAATCTAATTTAATTATATATGTGTGTAAAACTTCTGAAGACTTGAATCTTAACTCTTACCATTCACATTCTATAAGTATTTATACTTATGGAGTGATCATCGCACCAAGGACATGCAGTGGTTCTAACTCAAAAACCAATGTTATGAATACCGTTTTGGTGTCCGTTTCGATTTGTTTATTGAAATAAAATATTTTGGTACCGGCCTATTTCGACATACCATTTTAGACCATTTTGAAATTAACACTTTATATATATATATATATATATTAGTAATTAATAAATAAAAAATGGTTATTACTCATTGTTATTCTTAAGCCAAATTTTATAAATGTAATATCATTTAGTGTGGGTTTGGAACGCACGTTTTCTATGCGTTCCTGCGTTTGGCTGAAAAATAGTGGATCCCGTGCACTGTTCATAAGACGTTTTCTGTGCGTTCCTGCGTTTGGCTGAAAAATAGTGAGTCCCGTGCACTGTTCATAAGACCTGCAAGTACTTTTTTCAGCAAAAAAATTTAAAACTGAATTTCACAGCACTATTCACACATTTAAAAATTATTTTGTTACAATATTTTCTGTTTTTAATTTTCAATTTTTAATAATAAATAGTATTTAAACAAAACCTTAATGAATATAATATAATGTTTTAAAAGAAATACTACCATAATTGTAATAAAGTGATTAGATTAATTATTTTAAAATTCAAATTTAGGTATTTTTGTAAATAATCAAACAAACATTCACGGATATTTATGAACTAGGAAGCTTCTAGGAAGCTCCCTTTTCACCTTCTCACGTAACTCCACTCCATCACCCACGTGCAATCCACTCTTTCTTCTTCATTTCAAATTCCCATCAGTTACTTACTGAGGTAATTCTTGGAAAGTTTCAGAGACCGAGACAAAAAGTTTTATGTGCTAATCTTGACGTGTAGGGGAAAGAACTACCACTAGATTTGAAAGATATTTTCTAAAATGATTTCATTCATCAATTAAATTTCTTATCTGGTTCTAAAAAAAATTTAAATAATATTTATTTAATTTTTTGTATTATACTAATTATTATTATTTTTTCCTTTTAGATGTAGAATTAATAATTTAATTTTTGTTTTTAGGTGTTATTAACATATTTCATATTAAAAAAAACAATACTAATAATAATTTTTTTAGATAAATAATTTAAGGATTTCAATTGAGTTAGATTTGTAACCTTCCAATATTTTGGTAGCCTTCTTGAAGGTGGGAGAAAGAATTCAAAACTCACTTAGATTTTTATATATATAAATTAATTATCATCCAATTTTTTGTTTTGTTCTTTGATAATTATGATGAAGGGAGAATTTTTTAGTATCTTTAGTACCTTTTTTTTTTAAACAGTAAATATTCTTTTGTTTTAAATACATAATAACAAATGATAGTTGGTTTCAATCTTTCACGTTTTATTTAATTAATAAGTGATGTGACAGTTTCTTATTAAAAAAAATTTAATTAAAAAATTACTAAAGGTGACTAAATCCAATTTTTTAAATGTTAATCGTTTCATTTTTTAAATATCACGAGGTGTATAGTTACAACCATAATTAATATTAAATTTCACCCAAAAAAAAAAACAAAAACAAAACAAAACTTTCACAGGATCCTTGACTAGATTATGTTCAAAAACAAAGAGAGCATTTAAATACGATCCCTACGTAAACACACAAATAATTACAGAACCATAACCGCTCACAAGAGCAAAGATACTTTTATTTTTTTTGAGCTTATTATATAATTTCCCAATCATATGCGCACTTTGCTAATTATCTCGTCTCTGTAAGATGCATAATCTTTCCAGTTACTCGTAACTTTACTTTACAGGACTTCCAGACCTTTGGCAAATAGTGATGCAAACACTTCCATTTCATGTTTCTTTAAAACCAATCCAATTTCAATTCCTCTAGCATCATCTCTACTTTCCGAAACACGTATAGCTCCTGTTTTATCTATAGAAATCATCTCTACCTTTGTTGGCTTTCCCCATCCAAAGTCAGTATTGTAAAGCTCAAATCGAGGTGAGCCGGCAATTCCAGCAATTCTATGAGCCACTTCGCCTTTCTTTATAGTTAACAGATGTGACAGCCGGTTTTCAGCATCACTTAGTACCCCATAATCCAAACTTCTTATAGCTTCGGTTATAGCTTTTATTGCCACAGCCAACCCCTTTTCTCCCAGCAAGTCATTTCTCTCTGCAACTGCAAGATGACCAGTAACGCCGTTTCCAAAATAATTCGCAGGCGTAGGAGGCTCTAAGCGAGGCCTCGCGTCTGCATTAATAAAAAGAATTAAATCGGTGTCTCTTAGCCCTTCTGCCTTAACTAGGCAAACCCATGTGTAGGCACATGTTAGTGTTAACCTTGATAAGCGAAGTGCTTGTTCTTGATTATTGTTCTCTTCCAATACGCTTTTCATCAACTGCCTGAGCTTTTCTAATTTTGTACAAGTCAACTCAAACGTACCTCGTACCAGATCTAGTGGAGTTGTTAGCTCCCACACCTTTAAGCTCTTGTTGTGTGGTCCATCTAGGTTCAACCACTGATTCAGGAAGTTTGCCTCTAGCCCAGCCGGGTCCTTAATAACCATTCTGTCAAAGCTTGGTGTTAGCTCCGGTACCAAGGACAAAGCATTTCCTCCAAGTTTGCACAAGTGAGCCCATGATTTCATAAACATGGTTGAGCTTTTGCCATCAAGAACAGCATGGTGTGCTGTAATTCCAATGCAAAACCCGTAGTTTGGGAACATCGTGACTTGCAATGCTAACACTTTGGCACGTTCATGGGATGTTGCCAAGTCGGGTACAAGAGGATGGTATTCCACAGCTTGAACAAAGTTGTTGACTGAGAGATTGTAGAAGTTAGCATTGGACTCAGCTACAGTGAATGAAACTGCATCGCCCTCTTTGTAATTGATGATGGGTTTAGATTCTGGAGGCCAAATGAGGGTACCGGCAAGAGGGAGGAAGTGTTGGAGTGTGAGGGAGAGTGAGTGCTTGAGTTTTGGAAGAACGGAGTCCAAGAAGGTTGTGATAGAAATAAAGGTTTCATAAAAGAAAACTCGCTGGACCGGTGCGAACCTAAGCCAGAGTACGTCAAAGAAGGTGAGAGGGAGGGACTTTGGGGTGGTTGTATCTTGTGAGTTTGGTAAAGGAACCACTCGGTAAACCTCAACTATTTTCAATGAGTTATGAGTCGCCATTAGAGAGAGAAAACCAGAAGAATCTCTTTTGTTGCTAACTTGAAACGTTTCTTACTTCCTAGAAAAGCTTTTCACAAGTAATCAAATAATGATGGGGCATACTTTTGCTTTATACTGTTTTTCTATTCATTGTGATAATTTCCTAGAGCTATTTTCTGAAAAGAAAAATGGATTCAACCTTTACCGTCCCTCCATCCATTTTAAATCCTAACCAGTCCCCTGCTAGGCTACTGCAATTCTGATATTGACAGGAAACGCGTAAACAGGGACGGACCCACTAAAAGGGGGGAGGAGGGGGGGGGGGGGGGGTGTCGGCTACTTTCTCTATTTGACAGCTGGGTAATATGATAATATCGCTCTTAAGTTTGCAAAGTAGCTATTTTATTTGCATGCCCCTTTCTTTTTTCTTTTTTTCTTTTTTTTTTTTGAAAACTTTGCATGCCCATATTTTAGAGTTTATAGTTGCCCCATAAATTTTTGGATTGGTCTAAATAGCCCAAAAAAAACTAATCACTTAACTCTTTCTTTGGACCTATGGCCCCTTCATAGTCCAAATACAACACAATAAAAAATCCACAAATCACCAATATCATAATTCAATAACTCATAACCAAAAAAATCTCATAGAAAAAAAAAAAAATTCCTTAGAGGGGTGACAATAATTTATATAACTTTTTAATTGATTTATAAATTATGGGAAAGTCAATTACAATATTTAAATTTTTTTCAAAAGATAAAATGCAAAAATCTTTTAGAAGCCAATATTGATGATGTAGCATTACTAACACTTAATATTAATATCTCAATTTTTTAAAATCTTCAAACAAAGTTTTGAAAACTTCGTTAGTGTGATTTTTAGTTGCATCCAAAAGTTTGAGTTTATCATGTTGGTGAGTTGGTCAACGTGATAAAATCAACATATTAATTCCAATTATCCAAAATTTGGAGATCCGAAGTCCTCTTCTTTTTTTATTTTTCTTTGAAAATATTAGAATATCATATTGTAACTTTCAACTTTTTTTGTTCATATTATTTCCTTCTTGTCTCAAATATTTATGGTAATAAAGTGTAATTATTTTGTCTACCATAATTTTTTTTTAATAAACCATGTCATTTGAAATTTTTTTAGTTCATGCTTTGGCTCCTAGGTTCAAATCCTGGTTCATCCCAGCTCATATACTATTTTCAAAGAGAGTTACACATGACCGAATGGTTGGGATGTGGGCCGTATGACTCAGTAAATTTGACATTCATTCTCATAAAGACGAGGAACACAATTATGACATGTTAAATTTTAGTGAAATTAAAAAAAAGTAATAAATCTCTGGTAAAGGAAGTGGTTAGATTTACTAGAAGAAGAAGACGAAATTGAAATTGTTATAATGATAGGTAATGAATATTGCTTGTCGTGGGTGCAAGCGCCCCGCAATGGATGTTCTTCTTTTGGGTTTTTCCAAAAATTCGTGGGAAATACATATTAGTTTAGGGTGGATTATGATGGAGGGTGTAAATAGAGTCGTCACTTAGTTTAAGTCTAAGAATTATAAATATAGCGCCCTTCGTAGAAATACTGATCTTTATCAGAGCACGTGTCCGGAGTTTAGGTATAGAGATAGAAAGGTGTTAGGCACCCAATCCCACTCAACCCGTGGATTGGCTTTCACTCATTGTGTTACAAGTCTTAATTTCATTAAAGACACATTTAACACGTTATTCTAACTCTTACACACACACACACACACAGACACACACACACACACACACTAACATGTATCTAAGCAATCAACATGGCATAATCATCCTCAAACCTAACATTCATCTATCATGGCATATAAGCATATATCTCTAAGGGCAGAAACATCACATGGTAGATCATGATCAACATGTTAGAGCATTCAAACCTCAAAATCAAGGGATTCAACCAAGTATATCAACCATATCATACCCATTAACCAAATCAAATGCATGTTCATAGTATTATGCATGATTTACCTTACTTATCTTACAGCATCACAACATCTATGCATGACCATATCCAAAGGCATGTTCATGGTATTTAAGCAAATTAAAACCCTAATAAGCATAAAAAGATAAAACAATGCAAAGCGAAACAAAACAGGGTAAACAGATGTATACAGATATGAAAACTAGGTTAAACAGAGGCTAAACATGTAGGTAAAACAAAGGAAAAACAAACAGAAGGTGAATTAGGATTTCTGGACAAGAGTATGTGTGTGCATACATACGGCATGCGTACGCAGCCCATCTGTATGCGTAAGCAAACTACGAGTATGCATATGCATGCAATCAGCATACGCACGCATACATGCCATAAGAACTGTAACCCAGAAACTATATAATAGAAACGCAAAAACAAAAAATTTAACAACCTAACATACTCAGAATAAAAGCACAAAGGAAACCTAGACTAAACAAACATATTTAAGCAAATAGAACACATATATAAACACAAGATCAAAAGAAAAGCAAAGAGCCAAAGTTAGAAATTTTACCTCAACACTAAAACTCTCTAGGTCTTGATTTTGATTGTTTCTTTCAGTGAATCTAGTCACAATCAATTCAAAATAAGTTAGTAAACTTTAGAACTTAAAGATCAAGACCAAAGAATGTCCTAATCAAGTAAAACTTGACTTGAGAATGTTTTGTGAAAAAATCCCTCTTTGATTCACTATTTTCTAGTGAATCTTATGTGTTTTATCACTGAAATTCATCCTTCTTGAAAAATTACCTTTTATGGCTTTATATAGTTGAAAAATAGGAGTTTGGGGTGACTCTCAAATGATATGGGATCCGTTCCAAACCTAGTTTAAATGCAGAAAACTTGTCATACATAGTTTCTAGAACCCTAGCATGCGCATGCATGTATGAGTACGCATGCATGAAGCATGTGTACGCAAAGCTTGAGCATGCATGTGCATACACGTGTATGCATACGCATGTCTTAGGGTTTTCGTGGTCTCACTTTTCCAAAAATAGTTTATTTAATAAAAAAATAACTTATATTTTCCATAAATATTTTTTTCAAGTCAATTTTCATCTGATTGGGCCTTAAACCAACCTTGGGCTTTAAGATTCTAACATCATTGGAGAACGGATGCCCGAGTTGTAAGGGGTACAAAATGAGATGTTTACATTTGTGCCACATAAAATAACAAAACTTATACTATATGATGAGTTGCAAGTAGTAGAGGTGTGTCCCACATGGACCAACATTACTCAAGGAAAATTATTATATTGAAAAAGCTTTGTTGTCAATTTGGAACCTTTTAGATACTATTACTCTCGGAGTACATATATTTATTCTTTCACATGAAATGGACCCCTGAAATATGTATTTGTAGATGAAATACCACCACCTTTCTCACCTTTCATCTTTGGTACCTTCCGTACATATCCTTTTCACTTATTTGATCCAGTTGGGTGTTGGAAAAAAAATGAAAAAAATACATTTTTGTATCTCATAAAAAAATATGCAGCAGAATATAAATGGATCTATTTCATTCATGTGAGATAATATGCAACATATGAGTTTTAAAAACAAAGAACAAGAAGGCGTCTCTTGATGCAGTGAAATTCAAAACAAAATGAAGATTGAACTTGGGAAGACTTTCAATATTCACTCCAATTCCACAATATGCTCAAGATGTATAGTCTCTCAATCAGTTCTATATGTATTTGTTTAAGAAAAAAACCAAGTGTCTTGAGAAAACTTTGAATATTTTTCTCTTTTAATCATATGTATATATTTTCTTCACTTGGCAATTACTTTATTTAATAATTCTTATTAAAAAAAATAACTGATTATCTAATTGGGTTAACCTTTTGGATCAGCCCAATTGGGTTTTAGTGTATGGCTTGGAGTGGGACCAAAATTGACAAATAAAGCTCTAACTCCAATGGGTTTTGGACTTATTTGTCAACTCTTAATAAGTCCAAAATTACTATTAATTATATTTAATACCATTATATAAATATAATTTCACTTTAGGCCTTATTAATAAATTATATCCCAAGATTTTATTAAACATTTAACCCCTTCATCAAAATATTCGCACTAATACAAAATCATAATATATAGCTGTCACTTTGAAGATTACTACATCTTGATCCTTGAGTACTCGGTTTAATCCTTTAAGTTATTCATATATATTTTATGAAATCTAATTTAATAACATATAAACTTTAGTAACTCTTTACTAAAGTGGTTAGGCCTAACACTCTGAATAGCCAAACTCATTAAACGTATCTCAATGGAATATTTTATATATTTATAAAGAGACTATAGATTCCATTTTGAAAATATGTATTCCTTCAATATTACGTGAAGTTGCATAACATACTGAGATTTTGACCGTTTGTTTGGATCTCACTCCTGATATATTAAAACAACTTACATATCATGATCGGGTTCACTATTCTTTCAGGATTGAGAGTTTATGTAAATGAAAGTCGTGAGATATATTATTTATTTGACAGTCGTTAATAGAATAATATATCTTATAGTGGTCCAGTTCAATAGGTCTTATACACTTAAAACATATTAATATATCAATTAGAAGTCTTCTCTTTCATGATCAAGACAAATCATCTTAATTGACATGTTATAATTTTCGTAGATGAAATGCACAATTTCATCACCGACTACGAACTAAGATTTTAAGTTTACAAAGAACTTGTGATTTATATCTGCTGTGACTAAATCATATACTATGCATCTTAAGGACTATATGATAATGTCCAAATATTCATGTTACCATTATTTTAGATAATAATAAAACAACTTTATTACATATAACATAATGTCATATATAATATAAAATAGGATTTAAGTGCACTAATCCTAACAGTGGGTGTTGACATTTAAATTTTAAAAAGATTTATGTTCGTAACATTTTTACAATATTTTCATAACTAATCGTGGGTAGTGAATTGTTATTGGTTCTAATTTGAATATAATACTGAAATGACTTTTTCACTAACTAATAACAACTCATAAGAATCTACTATTTAAAATTTGATATGAAAATACTATTTTGAAAATGTTATGAATATAACATTTTTTTTAATTTTTATTTATTCACGAAGTTACCTCCCTTAAAATTGGGTGGATTTGGTATTCATCTTTCACTAGTCATCATTATCTACAATAAATTTCTTTCATACTCATCTTCTTACTATTCCACCCGCTATATTTACCAATTGCTTTCTCTTTCCTCACCTATCCCAATTCCCAACCTCATAATCAGAATTTTAGCTCGACAATACTCAATAGCAAACTAGAGAATGACCCTACAGAACAAGGGAAGCTCAAGACCAGGGGCCCTACGGACTATGTCTCAGACAAAATAACTCAAGATGTCTCCTAAAGTAACAACAATGAATGCTGATCTACCATTAATGTACCATAATGACTTAAGTCCCACGAATTCTTTTATAAAAAGCAACGAATAAACACACTCTATTGTACACATAATACACATAAGTTGCAATTTACAATAATTTAAATCATGATTTCAAGTTCCAAATCATAATGACTTAAGTCCCACGAATTCTCTTATAAAAAGCAGTTAATGTACTCTGTTTACACTCTAGCTTTGTGCACTAATTATTTTAGAATGAGCCAAGAGAGTTGCACATTACCTATTTCAAACTCTTCATTCACCATCGCCTCACTTTTCAAAAAAAGGCCATTAAAAAATTTCCAGTCAGCTATCCCAATTCCACGTAACTATTCTTTCTATTATTCACGAATAAGCTAATCTTGTAACCAAACACGGAAAAACAAACATCCTTTTCCCGCCATGAAACTCTGGTGGAGTGGTACCACTATAGAACAAGAGGTAGCTTCCATGGTGGCGGTGTACAAAATGAACAGAATCAGAGAGAGAGAGAGAGAGAGAGAGAGAGAGAGAGAGAGAGAGAGAGAGAGGGGGGGGGGGGGGGGGGGGCTTATGGGGTTCGGGCGTCCGAAGTGATGTTTCAGCAAACAAAGGTTCAGACATTGATACAATACTACAACTGTTGGGTGGAGAAATGGCCCACCCTTCAACACTTGTCTCTGTGAAGTTGGGTCTATGTTTATCTATTAGAACGATTCTGTATATTTTTTTCTCCAATAAAATAGACATGATAAAACGGGTCAGAATTTTTTGATCTGATCCAACTCGAAAAATACCTGACTTAAACCCTTTTTTTTTATCCGAAGAAAAATGGATTGACCCGTGTTTTTTGCGGGTCAACCTGATCCGACCCAAACTTGAACCATTTTTTTAAAACTTTTTTTTTTAATAAAAAAATAGTAAAATTAAGACAATATTGGTTTAATTGGTTTAATTGTTTATTGTAAACTTTAAGGAAACAATTGATACATTTACATAACTGCATGCAAATTAATTGAAAGATAAATGATTGAGCATTCTGTAATGAGTAAAAATTTTTAGATATCAAATAATAAAGTACATGTCAAGATAATCTAATTTTAGTAGAGTTAAAGACATAGATTTAAAATTGTAGACATATGTAAGAAATATTCACAAGTGTGAAAATAGTGAAGCCAAAGAATCAAATTAGCATAAATTACGAATACTTAGACCTATTTTTTAACAATTTATGTCCAAAATAAACGGCTTTTCAAAATAAATTATGATATTTCCTAGAGTGTGTGTTGCTTAACAATGATATAATATTCATAAAAGAAACCATGTATAAATTAGTAAGCAATCAAACTTTAATGTATATCTCAATTGAAATAGAGTGTCAACCACAATTGATAATACATTATAAAATTAATTTTCAAGATTGTAAATTTCTTATATATTTTTATTCTGTATCAAATGAGTTAACCAATAAGTCATTTGTAATTTTGTTTTATATTTTGGAAAGTTGATATTGTGTAGAAATAAAACTTGTGTATTTGTTTTACCTATCTTTGTACGTATTATTTTATTTTAGATAGCAATGTTAGGATTTGTATAATTTTAAAATTATTGAATAAGTATTAATAAGTTTGACTGGGTTTATTTTTAATATAAGTGGTGAATTCAAAATAATGAATTTTACATTAAGTAATTTGTTGCATAACTTTCCAAATGGCAAATACATGTTGTTTTCTTTATAATAATAATAATAATAATAATAATAATAATAATAAAAAGTGAAAAATACGGGTCAACCCGACCCGACCCGCAACCCGATTGACCCAAACCCATTTTTAACCTGCTTAAAATGACCCATTTTTGACTCGTTTGATCTGCAACCCAATTGACCCAACCCGACCTGCCCTTTTTTCCATGTCTACAATAAAATGATTAGGGCCAATTAGCCATTAAATGGATTTCAAATTATAGATGAAGCCACACTCACATTACGACAAGGTCCATTAGCCTAATATTATTGCAAGTTGCAATATGATTGCTTCTTCTCTCATCATATTTTTCATCTTAAAGGTTAATTACTTTGTGGTTTTCTTATCAGAATTATCCTAATATTAATTTTTTTTTTTTTTTTTTGAAAGTATTCTGCTTTGGATGAACTCATAATTTAGGTTTCTCTCCCAAATTATTGGGCTAGCTAGTTGTGGGGCCAGAGAACTTGTGACCCCAGTCCACTTTACGTTAGAGCCCAAGGCTCGAGTCGAGGAGGGATATTACCGAGGACATACAATGAAAGTTCAAATGGCCTATAGACATAGCCGAGGACGATTGTGTCCTTGGTATCCCAAAGAGCTCTTGGAAGAAAGGGTAAGTACGATATAGGAACAGTTCATGGAAAAACTAAACACCTCTGCATTGATGGGGAAAAGACCCCTGAACAGTATGGCGACAAAGGACAAGGGAAAGGCTGCCATTACTGCAATTAAATACTCTGCACCTGACAGAGCAATGCTTTTCAGCTTTTACAACCACCCCCAATCACTTTGGGTATGGGCTGATAGGACAAGTATCAGCCCTAGAAATCTAAACCTACACGTGGACGTTGGGAAGAGGGTAAAGGCTAGTATAAAAAGAGAAGTAAGCAATCTAGAAAAGGGGGCTGAGAAAAAAGGCCAAGAACCAGAGCCTCCCAATTCGTGCCGAGGAGAAAGACTTCTTGGGCAAGCACGGTTCACTCTTATGCGATTACCATGAACACCACGACCAACTATTGTCCAGTGACCAAGGCCTAACTTTTCAACCCACTCTCTACAAATTTTATTGTTTGGGCCTTTAACGTACGAACCCAATATCAGTTTGGGATTGTTACAAATTGAGTCCTTACAATTGGCGCCGTCTGTGGGGAAGGTTTGTGCGTTGGCACAGGTGGTGGATCGAGCTCCTGTCAAACAAAGGCCTAAGAAAGCCCCTCTGTCATTTCCAGCAGCACACTATTGTTGTCCTAATATAAAGTTCCACTAGGGGCTACGCTTCGAAGCACCAGTGGCATGGGCAGTTCTAGGGGCTTCCAACATCAAGTCAACACCCCACACCTCGGTCGAGGGGTTAGTCCTCGAAACTTAAAGAAAATTATAAGTTTTGGACAGAACCAAGGTAGCATGGTCCTCGGACTCAAACCTATGGGGAAACCAACTACTTTAAGAAACTCTAAGTTTTGGACAGAACCAAGGTATTGCATGGTCCTCGGACTCAAACCTATGGGGAAACCAACTACTTAAAGAAAATTATAAGTTTTGGACAGAACCAAGGTATTGCATGGTCCTCGGACTCAAACCTATGGGGAAACCAACTATTTAAAGAAAATTATAAGTTTTGGACAGAACCAAGGAACCAAGGTATTACATGGTCCTTGGACTCAAACCTATGGGGAAACCAACTACTTAAAGAAAATTATAAGTTTTGGACAGAACCAAGGTATTGCATGGTCTTTGGACTCAAACCTATGGGGAAACCAACTACTTTAAGAAACTCTAAGTTTTGGACAGAACCAAGGTATTGCATGGTCCTCGGACTCAAACCTATGGGGAAACCAACTACTTAAAGAAAATTATATGTTTTGGACAGAATTAAGGTATTGCGTGGTCCTCGGACTCAAACCTATGGGGAAACCAACTACTTAAAGAAAATTATAAGTTTTGGACAAAACCAAGGCATTACAGGTTCTCGAACTAAAACCTATGGGGAAACCAACTACTTAAAGAAAATGATAAGTTTTGGACAGAACCAAGGTATTACATGGTCCTTGGACTCAAACCTATGGGGAAACCAACTACTTTAAGAAACTCTAAGTTTTTGACAGAATCAAGATATTGCATGATCCTGAAACTCAAACCTTTGGGGAAACCAACTACTTAAAGAAAATTATAAGTTTTGGACAGAACCAAGGTATTTCATGGTCCTCAAACTCAAACCTATGGGGAAACCAACTACTTTAAGAAACTCTAAGTTTTGGACAGAACTAAGGTATTGCATGGTCCTCGGACTCAAACCTATGGGAAACCAACTACTTAAAGAAAATTATAAGTTTTGGACAGAACCAAGGTATTTCATGGTCCTCAGACTCAAACCTATGGGGAAACCAACTACTTTAAGAAACTCTAAGTTTTGGACAGAACTAAGGTATTGCGTGGTCCTCGAACTCAAACCTATGGGGAAACCAACTACTTTAAGAAAATTATATGTTTTGGACAGAACCAAGGTATTGCATAGTCCTCAGACTCAAACCTATGGAAAAACCAACTACTTAAAGAAAATTATAAGTTTTGGACAGAACCAAGGTATTTCATGGTCCTCAGACTCAAATCTATGGGGAAACCAACTACTTTAAGAAACTCTAAGTTTTGGACAGAACTAAGATATTGCGTGGTCCTCGAACTCAAACCTATGGGGAAACCAACTACTTTAAGAAAATTATATGTTTTGGACAGAATCAAGGTATTGCATGGTCCTCAGACTCAAACCTATGGGAAAACCAACTACTTAAAGAAAATTATAAGTTTTGGAAAGAACCAAGGTATTGTATGGTCCTCAAACTCAAACCTATGGGGAAACCAACTACTTAAAGAAAATTATAAGTTTTGGACAGAACCAAGGTATTTCATGGTCCTCAGACTCAAACCTATGGGGAAACCAACTACTTTAAGAAACTCTAAGTTTTGGACAGAACTAAGATATTGCGTGGTCCTCGAAAACCTATGGTACCAAGGTATTGTATGGTCCTCGGACTCAAACCTATGGGGAAACCAACTACTTAAGAAAATTAATAAGTTTTGGACAAAATCAAGGTATTGCATGGTTCTCGGACTCAGACTTATGGCGAGATAGTCATAAAAATGGATTAAGTCCTAGACAGAATGGAAATCCTGCCCTGTCCTCGGAACCCCAGTGCTAAGGAAACTAATGCAAACGAGTGTTAATGCAACGAGTGTTTAGGTCCGGTATAGTCATACCTCGGTCCTCGGACCGGATGCTAAAAATGGTTAAGGCTATGAATTTGTAAGGAACGTGGCAGAGCACCCTAGTACTTGACGACCCTCTCGAATAGTTCATTTGGGTTACCCTCCTCGGATGATACCTCATACGCAATACAGAGCGTTTAGCTGTTATCTGGTTAGTCTTATATGTTTAACCTATTCAGGTTGGCATTATTGTGCCTGTTAGTTTCAATAAGTTCAAAAATAGCTTTTTTTTGTTAACAAGGGTTTCGGCTCTAAGTATCGTTCAAAAAAAAAAAAAAAAAAAAAAACCAGCACATTCATTCACAAAATAACTATTGCAGAAAAGAAAGAATACGTAGAATAAAATAAAGTCATCTTTTATTAAGACAAAGAAATAGTACAGTGTACAGTGAGGGGTTCAAGCAAGACAATACCAGAAGCTAACTACAAAAGCAAAAAGAAAAGCAAAAAGGAAAAAGGTACAGGGGAACGATAAATCCTTCAAAATTCTGCTCTAGTAGCAACTAAGCATGTCAAGATGGCCCCATTGATGGAAGGGAAGAAGAGGCAGAAGAAGAAGTAGAAGCACCAGGATGTCCCTAGTGATGGAAGAGAAGAAGAAGCGGAGGTAAAAGGGGGCACCAGCGAAAGAAGAGAGGAGGAAGTGGGGATGCCTAGTCCCCGTACCAGCTCTGACTCCCATCAGGCAAGTGCCATATTAGTAGTGCTCGAGAGAGAGCAGATGGTACCGATAATGAGAAACCCCAGTGCTGTCGCACCAAAAATTTGATGCGACCAACACCTACTTCAGATTTTGGCTGAAGGAAGAAAATGCTTCTTTCCCGCCTTATCAAGGGAGAGATATGTCTTGAATCTCTGTCTCCCTTGCCCTGACCGGGCCATCTTGAGTCTCGGGGAAATCCAATGCTTTTGGACAGGGTGTGGTCCCTTTGCCCTCATCCTAGACTTGGCCATATCACTCCCTAAGGCTCAGTCACTCTGGTAACAGGGGCTATGGGCACAACTGGAAAGTTAGGGATTTAGAAGGCTTAAAGGGTCTGCGAATGAAGAAAATGACCCCCCACCGCACTCCTTATATGGGGGGGGCAAGCTTGGTGGCATTTACTCTATACAAATCACTAAAAAAAAAAAAAAAAAAAAAAAAAGCTACAAACGAGATAAGTCCCACCCAACTCCCAGCGCTGTCTTCAACCATTGGATTTGTGTCACCTCATAAAGGGAGCTTATTAAAGATACGCCTCATGCACCGAAACGGCAAGAACGCGGCGTGAATAAAGCTAAGGGAATGTCTCATAACCAGGAGCATGTCCCAAGCAAATGAAGAGGCACCAGCATTGATGAAGGACGAGACTTGGCAAGTCGTGACATAGGCCCGACGTCACCAAAACCCTCCTCTCCGTCCGAGGGGCCGGATAGCAGGATTTTGAAGGGCTATTGTGGGGCCAAAGAACTTTTGACCCCGGCCCACTTTATGTTAGGGCCCAAGGCCCAAGCCGAGGAGGGATATTGTCGAGGACATACAATGAAAGTCCAAATGGCCTTGAGACATAGTCGAGGACGATTCTATTCTCGGCATCCTAAGCGCTCTTGGAAGAAAGGGCAAGTACGGTATAGGAACAGTTCATGGAAAAGCTAAACACCTCTGCATTGATGGGGAAAAGACCCCTGAACAGTATGGCGACAAAGGACAAGAGAAAAACTGCCATTACTGTAATTAAATACTCTGCACCTAACAAAACACTGTTTTTCAGTTTTTACAACCACCCCCAATTACTTTGGGTATGGGTTGATAGGACAAGTATTAACCCTAGAAATATGAACCTACACGTGGACGTTGGAGAGAGGGTAAAGGCTAGTATAAAAAGAGAAGTAAGTAATCCAGAAAATGAGGCAGGGAAAAAAGGCCAAGAACCAGAGCCTCCCAGTCCGTGCCGAGAAGAAAGACTTCTTGGGCAAGCACGGTTCACTCTTGTGCGATTACCATGAACACCACAACCAACTATTGTCCAGTGACCAAGGCCTAACTTTTCAACCCACTCTCTACAAATTTTATTGTTTGGGCCTTTAACGTACGAACCCAATATCAGTTTGGGATAGTTACAAATTGAGTCTTTACAATTGGCGCCGTCTGTGGGGAAGGTTTGTGCGTTGGCACAGGTGGTGGATCGAGCTCCTGTCAAACAAAGGCCTAAGAAAGCCCCTCTGTCATTTCCAGCAGCACACTATTGTTGTCCTAATATAAAGTTCCACTAGGGGCTACGCTTCGAAGCACCAGTGGTATGGGCAATTCTAGGGGCTTCCAACATCAAGTCAACACCCCACACCTCGGTCGAGGGGCTAGTCCTCGAAACTTAAAGAAAATTATAAGTTTTGGACAGAATCAAGGTATTGCATGGTCCTCGGGCTCAAACCTATGGGGAAACCAACTACTTTAAGAAACTCTAAGTTTTGGACAAAACTAAGGTATTGCGTGGTCCTCGAACTCAAACCTATGGGGAAACCAACTACTTTAAGAAAATTATATGTTTTGGACAGAACCAAGGTATTGCATAGTCCTCAGACTCAAACCTATGGGAAAACCAACTACTTAAAGAAAATTATAAGTTTTGGACAGAACCAAGGTATTTCATGGTCCTCAGACTCAAATCTATGGGGAAACCAACTACTTTAAGAAAATTATATGTTTTGGACAGAATCAAGGTATTGCATGGTCCTCAGACTCAAACCTATGGGAAAACCAACTACTTAAAGAAAATTATAAGTTTTGGAAAGAACCAAGGTATTGTATGGTCCTCAAACTCAAACCTATGGGGAAACCAACTACTTAAAGAAAATTATAAGTTTTGGACAGAACCAAGGTATTTCATGGTCCTCAGACTCAAACCTATGGGGAAACCAACTACTTTAAGAAACTCTAAGTTTTGGACAGAACTAAGGTATTGCGTGGTCCTCGAACTCAAACCTATGGGGAAACCAACTACTTTAAGAAAATTATATGTTTTGGACAGAACCAAGGTATTGCATGGTCCTCAGACTCAAACCTATGGGAAAACCAACTACTTAAAGAAAATTATAACTTTTGGACAGAACCAAGGTATTGTATGGTCCTCAGACTCAAACTTATGGGAAACCAACTACTTAAAGAAAATTATAAGTTTTGGACAGAACCAAGGTATTGCATGGTCCTCAGACTCAAACCTATGGGGAAACCAACTACTTTAAGAAACTCTAAGTTTTGGACAGAACCAAGGTATTGCATGGTCCTCGGACTCAAACCTATGGGAAACCAACTACTTAAAGAAAATTATAAGTTTTGGACAGAACCAAGGTATTTCATGGTCCTCAGACTCAAACCTATGAGGAAACCAACTACTTTAAGAAACTCTAAGTTTTGGACAGAACTAAGGTATTGCGTGGTCCTCGAACTCAAACCTATGGGGAAACCAACTACTTTAAGAAAATTATATGTTTTGGACAGAACCAAGGTATTGCATGGTCCTCAGACTCAAACCTATGGGAAAACCAACTACTTAAAGAAAATTATAAGTTTTGGACAGAACCAAGGTATTGTATGGTCCTCGAACTCAAACTTATGGGGAAACCAACTACTTAAAGAAAATTATATGTTTTGGACATAATCAAGGTATTGCATGGTCCTCAAACTCAAACCTATGTGGAAACCAACTACTTAAAGAAAATTATAAGTTTTGGACAGAACCAAGGTATTGCATGGTCCTCGGACTCAAACCTATGGGGAAACCAACTACTTGAAGAAAATTATAAGTTTTGGACAGAATCAAGGTATTGTATGGTCCTCGGACTCAAACCTATGGGGAAACCAACTACTTAAAAAAAATTGTAAGTTTTGGACAAAATCAAGGTATTGCATGGTTCTCGGACTCAGACTTATGGCGAGTTTAGTCATTAAAAAATGGATTAAGTCCTAGACAGAATGGAAATCCTGCCCTGTCCTCGGAACCCCAGTGCTAAGGAAACTAATGCAAACGAGTGTTAATGCAAACGAGTGTTTAGGCCCGGTATAGTCATACCTCAGTCCTCGAACCGGATGCCAAAAATGGTTAAGGCTATGAATGTTGTAAGGAATGTGGCAGAGCACCCTAGTACTCGACGACCCTCTCGAATAGTTCATTTTGGGTTACCCCTCCTCGGATGATCACCTCATACGCAATACAGAGCGTTTAGCTGTTATCTTGGTTAGTCTTATATGTTTAACCTACTTCAGGTTGGCATTATTGTGCCTGTTAGTTTCAATAAGTTCCAAAATAATAGCTTTTTGTTAACAAGGGTTTCGGCTCTAAGTATCGTTCAAAAAAAAAAAAAAAACAGCACATTCATTCACAAAATAACTATTGCAGAAAAGAAAGAATACGTAGAATAAAATAAAGTCATCTTTTATTAAGACAAAGAAATAATACAGTGTACAGTGAGGGGTTCAAGCAAGCCAATACCAGAAGCTAACTACAGAAGCAAAAAGAAAAGCAAAAAGGAAAAAGGTACAGGGGAACGATAAATCCTTCAAAATTCTGCTCTAGTAGCAACTAAGCATTTCAAGATGGCCCCATTGATGGAAGGGAAGAAGAGGCAGAAGAAGAAGTAGAAGCACCAGGATGTCCCTAGTGATGGAAGAGAAAAAGAAGCGGAGGCAAAAGGGGGCACCAACGAAGGAAGAGAGGAGGAAGCGGGGATGCCTGGTCCCCGTACCAGCTCTGACTCCCATCAGGCAAGTGCCATATTAGTAGTGCTCGAGAGAGAGCAGATGGTACCGATAATGAGAAACCCCAGTGCTGTCGCACCAAAAATTTGATGCGACCAACACCTGCTTCAGATTTTGGCTGAAGGAAGAAAATGCTTCTTTCCCGCCTTATCAAGGGAGAGAAATGTCTTGAATCTCTGTCTCCCTTGCCCTGACCGGGCCATCTTGAGTCTCGGGGAAATCCAATGCCTTTGGACAGGGTGTGGTCCCTTTGCCCTCATCCTAGACTTGGCCATATCACTCCCTAGGGCTCAGTCACACTGGTAACAGGGGCTATGGGCACAACTGGAAAGTTAGGGATTTAGAAGGCTTAAAGGGTTTGCGAATGAAGAAAATGACCCCCCACCGCACTCCTTATATGGGGGGCAAGCCTGGTGGCATTTACTCTATACAAATCACTTAAAAAAAAAAAAAAAAAAAAAAAAAGCTACAAACGAGATAAGTCCCACCCAACTCCCAACGCTGTCTTCAACTGTTGGATTTGTGTCACCTCATAAAGGGAGCTTATTAAAGATACGCCTCATGCACCGAAACGGTAAGAACGCGACGTGAATAAAGCTAAGGGAATGTCTCATAACCAGGAGCATGTCCCAAGCAAATGAAGAGGCACCGGCATTGATGAAGGACGAGGCTTGGTAAGCCGTGACATAGGCCCGACGTCACCAAAACCCTCCTCTCCGTCCGAGGGGCCGGATAGCAGGATTTTGAGGGGCTATTGTGGGGCCAAAGAACTTTTGACCTCGGCCCACTTTACGTTAGGGCCCAAGGCCCAAGCCGAGGAGGGATATTGTCGAGGACATACAATGAAAGTCCAAATGGCCTTGAGACATAGCCGAGGACGATTCTATCCTCGGCATCCTAAGCGCTCTTGGAAGAAAGGGCAAGTACGGTATAGGAACAGTTCATGGAAAAGCTAAACACCTCTGCATTGATGGGGAAAAGACCCCTGAACAGTATGGCGACAAAGGACAAGAGAAAGACTGTCATTACTGCAATTAAGTACTCTGCACCTGACAAAACAATGTTTTTCAGTTTTTACAACCACCCCCAATCACTTTGGGTATGGGTTGATAGGACAAGTATTAACCCTAGAAATATGAACCTACACGTGGATTTTGGAGAGAGGGTAAAGGCTAGTATAAAAAGAGAAGTAAGTAATCCAGAAAATGGGGCAAGGAAAAAAGGCCAAGAACCAGAGCCTCCCAGTCCGTGCCGAGAAGAAAGACTTCTTGGGCAAGCATGGTTCACTCTTGTGCGATTACCATGAACACCACGACTAACTACTGTCCGGTGACCAAGGCCTAGCCTTTCAACCCACTCTCTACAAATTTTATTGTTTGGGCCTTTAACGTACGAATCCAATATCAGTTTGAGATTGTTACAAATTGAGTCCTTACACTAGTTTTTAACATCATAATTTTTTTTTTTTTTATAACAAAAATTCATTCCTTTTATTTTGTAATATGCTCTTCTTATTTTAGAAAAGTGCTAAAGTTGTAACAAATTTTACTAAAACAACTTACAAACAATATTGCAATAAATGTGAGTGGTTACACTTTAAAAAGATAATAAACAAGTATTTGAATGAATGAATGATATTAAAGATATTATAAATTTTATAACATGAGGCTTACAAAAATGTATCTACAATCACAAAAAGTAATTAAAAAATACATTTAATAGGTTACTGACTTTCACATATCACATTAATGGTCACATCAATTTGTAAAGGTTTTCAATTAGTAAAATTAATAATATTTCTAGCACTGGGTTCCAGTTAACTCAACCAATAAAGTCTATAATGGTTGTATAAGAGATCTGAAGTTTAATCATCGCCTACACCAAAAACTGATTGGTATCCTGGTTTGATGATAAAGAACTATTATTAAAAGCGGACGTCATAGGTTGAAACTCTAAAAAAATAAAAAATAAAAAATTATTTCTAGCATTTTTCTATTTGAATTATTTCTTGCCATTAGCACACATATATTTGTAAGACCCATGTATTTAAAGTTGTATTATCTCTAGCATTACTCAATTCTTTGGGGCTTTTTTTTTTTTTTTTTTTTTATACAATATAAAATCATACTTTAACCTAATCTAAGTGTATACGTGTATAAAATTCTTTGAGACTTCTTAAAAATAAAGGAAAAATGTAAAACTAATTTTTTTCCCTATATCTCCAAAAAAATATTTAATATATAATCTTTTGTCCCAAAATTTGAGGGTCTTTCTCTAATACGGGGCCTAGGCGATGGCCTAAGTGGCCTAGGCCGGCCTAGAATATATGGCTTCACAATTTGATATTTATGATCATTCAATTTTGTTAGATTGGCTTACATACAAAATTATGATCATTCAATTTTGTTAGATTGGCTTACATACAAAATTAATTGTATAAACTTGTATGCATGCATGTGACTGTATAGTTAGATAGCCGCCCTCGAAGTTGGAGGAATTGAAGATTAAACATGGCATATTGAGTGCTTTTGTGCACTAAGTACTGATGCTTTCTAGTATGAACTTAAGAGGTTGGCTTTGGTTATTGTTAGGAGCTCTTATTTGTACTGGTGGCCTTTGTTTGTTGAGCCTTGCTGTTTTATAGCTTTCTAGTTGTATCTATAGGAAAGATCTGCTCTGAAATGGTTATGTTATTAGTCTGGTTTGTAATGTTCTTGAGAGTTGCTCCTTTGTATCTTTATATGGCGTTTGGTACAGAGTAATGTTTTAGGATTCTCAGGAATATTTAAAGATTCTCATGTTTGGTTGCAAATCACATTAGGGAATTAGATGCTAGGGAAATCTGGATTCCCCCTTTAAGCCCCTCTCAGTAGGAATGTGGATTCTCTTTAAAACAGGTGGGTATCCAAATTCACAAGCTTGAAGGAAATTGTATTTTTTATAAATTTACAATTTTAACCATTTTTCCTTATCATTTAAGCAATTAAGATAAAGTATAAAATAAATCATCAACATCTTTTCCCTTATCTTTATCTTTTCTCACCAAAACGACATAAATAGGATAGACAACTCTGTTGATATATTCTTTAACAAAGTTTTATTTAGGTTTCATATGTGGAAAAAGAAGTTTGAAGGGGACCCTCTATTATTGCCAGGTATGGATTAAGCTCTTTTAAAAATTATTATTAAGAATAAAGCATTTGAGAATTTAAATTGTTATTTTTGTATTGTATTTGTCATTTTGAAATGTTAGACTACAGTTTTAATGAACTTGTCATAATTAATAGTTTATGTTTTGCTTTTCATTATTTATTTAGAGGAAGATTTTTTTTTTTTTTTTTTTTAAAGGACTTGGTAGTTTACATTCAAATCTAAGGATAGAATGGGAAAAATAAATAATTCATTTAAGATTCCTGAGAATAAATCAAATATTATCATCTCACATTCTTAGGAATATCAAGAGATTCCCAATAAAACCAAACATAGGAATAGCTACATTCCTAGGCATTTAGATTGTAAGGAATCACATTCCCAAAAATTTGGATGCTAGAAGTAATGTGGATTCTCCTGTACCAAACGCCACATTAGTGTATTATATTTGATTTAGTGCTGGGTAGGATTGATGTTGAATTGTATGTTTTTGTTGTTGTTGTTGCAAAAGTACAAAGTTGTGTACATTTCTTGAAGGTAATATACAAAATTTTGTATATTCTTTGAAGGTGTAGACATTTTTAGTAATTTTTAAAGAAACAATGTACACACATCAAAAAATTGTGTACTTTGAATGTTTAGACTTGTGTGCATTTCTTGTGTACATTCTTTAAAAGTTTGGATATTGAATATGAAGAAAAATGTCCACAAATCAATTAATTGTATATTTTGAATGTACAAAATGTATAGAATTCTTGAAGTTTTGTATATTAAATGTAATTGTATACATTCTTTAAAGGTTTGGACGTTGTGGATATCGTATTTTGTTTGCCCTCGATTTGTGTGCGAAACCCTAAAAATTCCAAAAAATATCACTTTTTTTGCTAGGGTTCCATGGGAACATCTAGATTGTCATGGTACAACCCATTTAGGCATTGAAACACTTGAAGTGTCATTTGGGTCAAAATGATCTAAATGCACCTAGTCAACCCAAGATTGACCGAATGTTACCTATTTCACACTCTTCTTCATACACACCACTCTATTTGTCCCAAAAAAAAGGCCATTAAATAATACCCGGTTAGGGCTTGTTTGGTTGAAGATTTCTAGTATCGTTGTTTAAAATAATGTGAAAACTATGATTTAAAAAATGTTGTGAAAATAAGTGTTTACAGTATTCATAAAGCAAAAAATGTATTTGGTACCATGTTTCAAATAACATGTTTCAGTGTATGAAAAAACGTAATTGTGTGTTTGGTATGTGTGTGTGTGTTTTTTTAGGAAAAAAACTGATAAGCACAATACATTTTTTTTCCTTGAGAGAGAGAAATTAGTTTATGTGTTGTCTAATCAAGTGGGTCTCATGGTTTTCAACATATTTACAAAAGTTTCATTGAGCAATATTGTTTGAAAATTGAAAACTGGTAAGAGGAGTTTTCTAAATTCAGTGTTTATACACCCTAAAATGAGTAAAGTAACTCAAACACTCCAGTAAAAAACACCCTTATCAAACGCCTTTTTTTTCTTTTTAGCCCACAATTTTCAATGTTTAAATATTGAAAACTGTTTTTCAAATATCCTAACTAAACAGACCCTTAGTTATCCCAATTCCACCTTACTATTCTTCCTATTATTCACGAATAGGCTAATCTTGTAACCAAACACAAGATTATTTCAAGCTATGGGGCTTGGATGTCGGAAGTGATGCTTCAGCAAACAAGGGTTCAAATATTGATTCCAATATTATAACCATTGGATGGAGAAATGGCCCACCCTTCAACACCTCTCTCTGGCTTCAATTAGTGCTTAGATCGGTACCAGGAGCACTTCTAGCCAAAACGATGGTGCATGTCACCGCATCAATATTCATTTTGCTTCAATTGCAGTGTAAGAGTTGGGGTTCTGTAGTGGCAAACTCGGTAATGGAAGGAAATTCAGTGGTAAAGGCAGCATCAAGAACTGTGCTGTCATCGCATCAAGATTCATTGGAGTTTGTTAATGAAGGGTATTGCTTTTTGGGTCTGATATTTCAATTGGTTGGGATGTTCATTAGCATAGTGATATGGGTTTATCTGGTGTTTTGGTAATAACAATTTGGTTTAGATGGTGATTTGGTATGTGTTATAAAAAAAGAAAATGAAAAATAAGAAGTGTTTGATAATGAAATGATGAGTTCGGTGCTGAATTTGATTTTTTTAAGTGATTCTGGTTCAAATAATGAGAGGCATGTTATAGAGATTAAAGGTTTGGATATTGAATATACATACCTTACATCCTCATTATTGTGAAGAAAAATGTATTGAATACTCCAAATGGAAAAGTTAACGGATATATTAAGAACATTAGTTTATAAAATATTTTTAGACACTTTTATGGGAAAAGATAAAATATAATAAAAAATTTTGACAAATTTTTATATTTCTCATGAAAGTGGTATTGATAGTTTTCTAAAATAATCTATTAACAAATGTCTTAAGAGTACTCGCTAATAAGACTCCACTTTCTTTCTTTTTTCTTTTTTTGAGAAATGAAAAAAAAAAAAAAGTAGGGTCCTAGGACTCTACTTTAATTTTACCAACTAGTGTACATTTCTTAAACGTTTGCACATTAAATATACAGAATTATATATACTCTTTGAAGATATGGATATTAAATGTACAAAATTAAGTATATTCTTTGAAGATTTAAGCAGTGCAAACTTTACACTCAGTCATTTGTAAAGAAAAATGTCCACGCATCAAACAATTTTTTATTTTGAATGTTTAGACTTGTGTACATTTCTTGAAGGCCCTGGATATTACATATATAGAATTATGTACATTCTTCCTGGACATTGAATGAGAAGAAAAATGTCTACAAATTAAACAATGGTGTACTTTTTAATGTAAAGAATGTATATACTACTTGAAGGTCTAGACATTAAATGTACATATGTTTGGATGCAACATTTGTTGCAAGGATTTGTGATAAAGCCATCATTTTAAATTTTTAGTAACCCTAAATTCTTATTTTGGCTAAAACAAGAGGAAATTCAGGCTACAAATTTCTCTGTCATTTGCAATTTTGCTCGACTATCTTCTACCAGATTTTTTCTACAAATCAACAACCTACATACCTCTACTCAAATCACAAACACATACCCAGCGGAAAAAATAATAATAATAATCACAGAGCCATGGACCTCCATTCCCAACCTTCAAATGTGGCCATCATGGGGCTCCGTTAAGTCACCATTGTCGGAAGTTCGCTGCTCTCTGAGAAGCAGTAATTGATAATCTTCATCTTCATATTTTTCTCAAAACATTTCATCTTTTAATATATAAACCCAATAAGCCCTCCTTTCTTTTCTCAGCTTGAAGTTTCTCGTTGTGAGAATACCAAGCTGTGTTACAATTATTCTTTACAAATAAATAAATAAAATCTTCTTTATTGATGAGCATGAAATATATACAATATTTGTATTTTTAGCTGCAATTTTATGTTATTTTGTGACTAATTAAAAGTTGTCTTTGTTTTATAGGTAATAAAGACTTTACCTACAAAGTTGGGCTAAGCCAATTGTCAAACTAACTTAAAACCCAGATGTGAGGCATGAAGTAAAGATTCATTCCAGTAAACATCCGGCCCAGGCTTGAATTCAAGAGAAGACCAAATGCAAAGAAAGAAAAAAGGTAAGAAGAAGCCGAGATGCAATCCAAAGTGTATGAAGTTTGCATGGAAAGAAAATCCTAAAACCAAGCACAGGTGTGTCACAGAAGAAAACAAAGTCAACGTGGTGGGCTTTAGAGTCCAAATCACTAATTGTATTGTTGTTTGTGGGCCTCTCTATTACTTATTGAAACACAAACACTTTTGGGCTAGTCTTCCGTTTCGGCTGGGCACAACTTGAAGCGTAGCGTGTGGCTTACAGGTCTTAAAATCCTAGTCTCACTTGTATTAGGGCAATTATATAGAGTACCACACTTTTGGTGTGATGGTCATTCTACAAGTATAAAAGTCAGAGTTCAAGTCTTTAGGAGGAAACTTCACACACATATATACTTAGATTATACTAGAATAGAATTTTAATCTTGTGTTAAAAAAATGACAATTTCATAGAGTTAGGCAGTGCGTAGTTATATAAATAGAGAGCAAATAGAAAAATAAAAAGAGGAGGCTAGGGTTGAACATGTAGCATGTAGAGGCCATGCCGTAGCTTTCTTTGTAATTTTTCTTCATGACAGCACTGTGTTTTCTTTCAATTACTAGGAGTAGCTATATATATATATATATAGGGTGGGTTTCAAGTTATACCTGGTGTAACTTTAAGTAATGTTACACTACTCAATAACTTATTATTGAATTTATATTTTGAAAATCTAACCGTTGAATTACATATTCTATATGTTCTTAACATACATGCCAAATTTCATGCCAAGCAGATGTAATTTACCATTCGATCCATAAACTAATCTTTATATATTATTTCAAACTATAAAAACTTGAATTTAAACAATTGATTGATGACGTGACTATTAATATTTGATCACCTTGAAATTTTGCAGGCATAGAGAATATATGAAGATAATGTAATCTAACGATGGATTTGTCAAAATTTACATCCAATTAAAAATTATTGGTTGGTGTAACATTACATAAAGTTACACCAATATTACACCAGGTGTAACTTGAACCTAACCCATATATATATATATATATATATATATATATATTAGAATTTCAAATTAGAATCCAATTTTGCACTATATGTCATAAATTATTTATTTTTAGAGAGAATTTTATTTTCTAATTTTAGAATCAAACGTAGGACCACATCATAAATATTCATCTAAGTGAGTTATTAAATACAAAAATTAAAGAATCTAGAATAAATGAATCGTAAAAAAAAAATAAAAAAATTGCTTCACAATTAAAAAAATTAAGTAATAAATAAATAAATAAATAAACATAGACAGTTTAAATTTTATACCTGTGGGGCCCAAATAATTTATAGGTCGGGCCCGTTTACCCGTAAAGGGGGCCAGAGGCCCAAGCCAAGGAAAGGCTGTGGCCCAAGTTCGGCGGGATAGCTTTGAGATTTAGCCGAGGACAGTTCTGTCCTCGGCAAACCCAAAGCCCCACCAAAGAGAGGGGCAAAAACGGTATAGGAATAAGTTTGAAAGGAAATCTAAAATATCCGGGGAAAGCTGCCCTTACTGCCATTCAATGCTCTGAACCTGACAGAGCCGCATTCTTTGGATTTTACAACCACCCCCAACGACTTTGGGTATGGGCTGATGGGACAAATATCAGTCCTAGAAAGTTTGACCCTACACGTGGACGAAGGACAGTGAACAAAGACTAGTATAAAAGGAAAAGTAAGTAAACTAGAGAAAGGGCTGGGAAAAAGGGCAAAAAACCAGAACCTCCCAGCCCACCTCCAGGAGAAAGATTCCAGGGGTGAAGAACACTTAACCATGTATGAACACCACGAAAAACCCACCACTAGGTGACTAAGGCTTAGCCTTCTAAACCCACGTTCTACAAATGATATTGTTTGGGCCTTTTCACATGCGAACCCAACACCATTACCGTTCGTTACGAATCGTGTCCTTACAATTGGCGCCGTCTGTGGGAAAGGCTTGTGTGTTGGCATAGGCGGTGGGTCGAGAGAGTTCCCTTGTCATTTCTGACAACTGGTTATAGAGTTTTAGAGTAAAGTTCCGCTAGGGGCTATGCTTCTTGACTAGGGGCTACGCTTGGTAGCGTTAATCGAGCGGATAATTCTAGGGGCTTGGCCGGGGAGCTAACTCCCCTAAAGCCAAGGTCCAGCGCCAAAGGAAAACTAGGTTTTGGACAGAACCAAGGCATTGCATAGTCCTCGGACTCAAACCTATGGGGAAACCAACTACCTGGATGAGGAAAACTAGGTTTTGGACAGAGCCAAGGCATTGCATAGTCTTCGGACTCAAGCCTATGGGGAAACCAACTACCTGGATGAGGAAAACTAGGTTTTGGACAGAACCAAGGCATTGCATAGTCCTCGGACTCAAGCTTGTGGGGAAACCAACTACTCGGATGGGGAAAGTCCTCGGTTTAAACACTGTAAAATGTTAAGGCCAATAAGAGTGTTAGGATGATGGCGGGACGCTCCACTATTCGGTGGCCTAAGGGGGCTGTTCATTTTGGCGGGTGATATGTCTTCGAATGATTACTTCCTACACCGCATAGAGCATCCAGTTCTAATCTCGGCATTGTTTCGGGCAAGTATCGTTATTCACAGGTACGCATTGCTATGTCAAACAATTCTATCAAAGTTATGGTGACATCTTTTTATTAGCAACTATTTTGGCCTTAGTTGTCATTGATTCAAACGCTATATTATTGTGCCGAGTAGCGCTTGCAAATTTGTAAAAACATAGAGACAGAACATGCGAAGTAAAATAACAACAATTTTTATTAATATGAAAAATTATTACAACGTACAAAGAGGGGCTCAAACAAACCTATACAAAAGGTAAATTGCCGAAACAACGATAACATCCGCAGAACAGATAAGTAAACAGTCAAGTGTCTTTTAAACTCGTCTTCAAAGTCTCTCCAATCTCTGCCTCAGTATTACTCATATTGAGAGAAGAACTTTCTTTGAAAAAAGATGAAGGAGAAGGAAGAAGAAGATGGAGGAGATAAATGAAAAGAAGGAGGAGAAGAAGAGAGAAGAGATGAAAAGAAAGAAAAAGGAGCAAAAGAGGGAGAAGGAAAAGCACCAGGATGGATCTGGTGCTGGGAAGACTAAGAAAGAGAGGCGGAGGGAGGCGCCAGTGAACGAAGAGGGGAAGAAGCAGGGGCGCTTACACCCTGCTTCAGTCTTGACTCCTAACACACTGGTGCCATATTAGGTATTCTCATGAGAGAGCGGATGGTACCGATGATGGGTGTCCTCGACTCAGTCACGCCGAAGGTTTGACGTGACGAGTCCCTGCTTCGGATTTTGGCTGAAAGAAAGGTGAGGTTGATTTTGAGTCTTCGCCATCCCTGTCCTGACTGAGCCATTACGAGTTTTATTGGAATGTGGCGTTTACGGGAGGGGTATGGCTCCTTCATCACTCGTTGTTATGGTAAAGTGTATCACGATTTAGTGTATAAACTGATGGGTAAAATAAACTCTAGGGGAGGCCAAGTATTTCAAATCTCAAAAGGATGAAAATGGACTCTTTACAAAAACAATAAACCTCCTACCTTCCTTCTTATACAGAGGGTGGAGCGGGAGGCATTTAATAGGTTCAGATCTCCAAAGGAATCTGTAAACACAAACATGTCGGTTCCATTTCTCCACCTCATCAAAACAAACCGTCGAATTAAAGTAGCCTCGTAAATAGAGGTCATTAAAAGCGCGTTTTGGATACCCAAACGATAAGAACGCATCAAGAGTAAAATCAAAAGACTGTCTCGTAGACAGGTGCATTTCCTGGGCAGATGAAGAGCCGCCAGCATTATTGATAGGCCGAGTTGACTGGGCCATAATAAAGGCTCGGTGTTACCAAAACCCCCCTTTCCAACCAAGAGGTTGGATAACAGGGTTTTGAGGGGCTATTGTGGGGCCCAAATAATTTATGGGCCGGGCCCGTTTACCCGTGAAGGGGGCCAGAGGCCCAAGCCAAGGAAAGGCTGTGGCCCAAGTTCAGCGGGATAGCTTTGAGATTCAGCCGAAGACAGTTCTGTCCTCGGCAAACCCAAAACCCCACCAAAGAGAGGGGCAAAAACGGTATAGGAATAAGTTTGAAAGGAAATCTAAAATATCCGGGGAAAGCTGCCCTTACTGCCATTCAATGCTCTGAACCTGACAGAGCCGCATTCTTTGGCTTTTACAACCACCCCCAACGACTTTGGGTATGGGCTGATGGGACAAGTATCAGCCTTGGAAAGTTTGACCCTACACGTGGACGAAGGACAGTGAACACAGACTAATATAAAAGGAAAAGTAAGTAAACTAGAGAAGGGGCTGGGAAAAATGGCAAAAAACCAGAGCCTCTCAGCCCACCTCCAGGAGAAAGATTCCAGGGGTGAAGAACACTTAACCATGTATGAACACCACGAAAAATCCACCACCAAGTGACTAAAGCCTAGCCTTCTAAACCCACGCTCTACAAATGATATTGTTTGGGCCTTTTCACGTGCGAGCCCAACACCATTACGGTTCGTTACGAATATTGTCCTTACAATACCTAATAATATTCTTATAAGACTTTTAAAGAGTTAAGAAAATATAAGAATGATATTTAAATTATATATATATATATATATAAAATTATACTATGTATATTGTTGTTTATCTTTAAGTATATCCATGCATATTCATGGGGTTACAAACTAGTTTATAATTAAGGTTGAGGATAAAATCTTGTTAAAGATTATCAGTATTATTTATGTGATTTAATTTTTCCCACAATATTTGTTCTTTAATGATTTAAATTATTCTTACTTCAAATCAATTGACCAAGATAGGATTCTAGATATGAGTTCAATCATGTTTTTCTTATGATTTAGGATTTATCTTAATTAATTGAATGCTTGGTTTTATAATTGTTTGATTTTAAAATTGGATATTTTTTGTGATTTGTTTGGTTATAAATAAAATTGTTGACTTGATTTTATATCTAGGAAGCGAAGACGAGCATGCTTTAGATTTTCAAAACAGAGATTCTAATGATAATATTTTCCATGATAGCAATATTGATTTTTAGATTATCATGTCGTAGTTGGAAAAAATTAATAATAATAAATATATGCTAATGAATTAACAAGATAGATTCTAAAACCTAAATTTCTTTCTCCTTATTGTCTGATCTCGTTCCTGCCATCTTCTGAATATTTCAGAAAGCTCATTCACATAAAATTCCATAAGAACAGGTAATACGTAAGAAACTAAAAAAAAAGAAAAAAAAATTCTAAGAAAAATAAACATAAGAAAATAATTGAAGTGCTATAAATTAGTAGCAGTGGAAGCAAAACAAAACCCAAAAAAAAGAAAAACAATAGTACAAGAAGGACTGGACATCGCAGGCCGTCAGGTCCAAAAACTAGAAAAACATGAGAGAGAAGAAAGAGAACCGTAGGCCGAGCCCAAGAAGGACACATAAAGGAAGACAAGGGTCAGGCACTACAGAGGAAGATAAAGATAGAGGTTTGAGAAGCTAGCAAAGCATTTTCTTCTAAGGAGCCAATTTTTTTCTCCTTACATAGCTGAGAAGTAACCTTTTCTCGGAGAAATTATAGAGTAAATTATAGAGTCTTCTGGTGGACAACGTCCACTATTCCATTAAAATCTTTTACTTATTTAAAATTTTTGAATCAATAATTAATTTCTATTTAAAAAAATTTTCTAACTAATAATTTGAAACAGGAGAAAGGTTTTTAATAATATGATGGATTATATCACTTTTTCACCGTATGAACTTTATAATTTCTCCTTTCCTCGTATCATGGCCGAGGAGCCAAGCCAGCTATGAAAGAAACAAAAACAACATAAAACTTGAGAAAGAAGCATAGCCAAAGAATGCGAGAAGGTTGTGCCTACAGTCCTCTCCGCATTAAATGACTTCACCTGCCAAACATGAGCTGCAATAAATGTTGATCCGCCAGAATAATACAATAGGTCCAAGCTCACATGATAAGTGTGTTACTTGTACTGTAGTCTAGGATTTGCTTTTATATAAATAATTATGTTATGGTTTATTGTAATATAGATTTTGTACTATATTCTTACATTATAAACATATAGTTCTTAAGGATTTTCTTTTTAGACATAGTATCCTTCGTGTTACTGTATTCCTATTCTATGTTTCATCTTTCATATCTACTCTAACATATACAACAAGGTATACATATCAATACCAATATTTAACACCTTTGATGGAACAAATATCTTCTCCCAATACCATACAACCCACCAAAGAGAAAATATTCGCTAGTATAAATAGAGCCCTCCCCTCATGGAATAAGAGGTAGAAAAATTGGAGAGATAGAGTGAAAAGAGTGAGCCTCAAATGTAATCTGTGTTCCTAGGTCAAGAGAGTTAATGTACAAGTTATTATCATCCAGTCTACTTTTATTAGCTGTTGATCGGAATTTCCCTTTTTGATCTCTTATTGTGAATTTTCTCTTCCACTAGTTTTAAATTAATTGTGAGTCTTATTTATAATCCTAATTTCAACCCCACAAGTTAGATTTTTTTTTCTTTCTTTTATTCATTGTTAGTCGGAAAAAGAGAAATTTGAATTTTAGATATCATTAAAAATGCTAAGAAGTGTCAATTGATCAGTTACAAGAATCTTGATAGTTGAATGTTTGATATACAAATTTTGTATGAATTTATTGGATAGGTAATATATGCGAACAAGTGAAATGATTCAAAAAAATAGATAAAAATTAATCCACAAGATCATGTTTAACCCCGGAATTGAGTTTCAGCTAATTTCTGAATCACAAACTCCTCCTTGGTCTAATAATTGAATCGGTCACCACAGAAGCTGATTGGGCAAAATTAAATCAAATGTTTCTTTGGGAGCACATAGTGTGGGCAGCTCATGAGGAACTCTTATCTTCATGACAATGACAATCGGTTGGTCGGATGTTACACCACGAAAGTACTGCCGGCAGTATGGACCAATACAAAACAAACTATCATTAAATTAAAATGATATTATTGAATGTGACACTGTTCTTCTTTGTTTTCACTTGTGCTCATCCACTCTATACTGACTACTACTTAACTATGTAAGCAAACAAAATTTGTGACATAAAAATAGGGAGACCACAAGTCTTGTTGTGGAGCTGAAGCAAGAACTAGTCTAGGCAATAAATTTAGAGTGCCCCATAATTTATGAGTAGTCGTAGGACAACGTGTGAGCACAAAAACAAGTCTCGTGACATTTGGATGACTACAAAACGTAGAAACTAATAGAAAATAATCCCCTCCAATCAAATCCTCTAATTTCCTCATATTTTAACTAAATGTACGATATATGATATTTATTTATTTTTTAAATGTCACATGTCGTACATCTAAATAAAAATTGAAGAGAATTAGAGAATTTAATTGGAAGGGATCTAATCTGAAACTATACCAACTCCTCATAAGGTACATAAGATGGGTAAGAAAAGCACCGATTGCTGGTTCAAGATGTTTTATCTAAGGAAAATGGCATTCATCATAAACCACTGATCTTGAACCACAAAATGTTGTCCACTCCTAGTAACATTTTGAATTTCAGCGAATGAATAATTTGAGAGTGCATCAAGAAATGGCATGCACCATGTATATATTACAAGAACATCGAATTCTGCACTAGATACAATAGTATGGATTCCAATATTTATTTACTTTCGCTACGTATGGCAATTTGTGAGAGTTATGCAATCTCCCAATTAAGTGAAGGCTGGGGCAAGGGAAACTAGAATAGCCTATATTGCCTTTAGTTTCAGGGTCTCATATATTGCTCGGATTTGATATAATTTTTAGTTGCAGGGTCCAGATATTGCTGGGATTTCATATTATTTTCTTTTCCGGCGTAATAGATAAAATAGTAAAACTTATGATATTGACGTGCCACTGAAGAAATAGAATAATTAAATTTAATAATAAAATAGATAGTAAAAGCAAAAAATAAAAAACAAAAATTATTTACTAAATTAATAGAGTTTTGTTTATATATATCTCATCATGTTCTCTCTTTAACGAAACTTCTTTCCTCTTTAAATCATATGCAGTATCTCGAGTTCCTACTCACTCTATGTAAAAAAAGAAAACACATTAACATTTTAATTAAACCAATCCTATTTTGCTCTCATGCACCTTTGATACCCCAATTTACCACCCTCTCTCCCATGTGCTCTCCCTACCCTACTCTACAAAATTTGACATTTCTCCTCCTGCTCCTCAACACTCTAATATATTATGATGCCATAGATTGATTGAATATTGATAATTGTGTTTTACGTGGGTGTGTCTTGAGTCTTATATTGGACCTATATTAGATTGAAGATGAACAACTATAATGAATCTTAATTGTAATTAGACTAATTCTTTCTAGGTATATCGCAGATGTGACTAATGTTTTTCTTTTGACTATTATAAATCGTACCAAAGTCTTGTATGGGCTCAAACACTATCCCGAAAGTGGGCTCTAACAAGAATGTTAGGGATTTAAATGGGGGCATAAAAACATATCAGCTCAGGAGTCAAACACATTAAAATTGATATTGTTCTTGCATAGTTGCATGCAAAGCTATTAAGCATTAGCAAGCTCCCCAACGTTATGTACAAAATACATTTCTCCGTGGTAATTTAATAGCGGAAGTATATATGTGTCAACCTCGGGGGTTCAAAGATCATAATTATCCTCATCACGTTTGTAGACTCTACAGAACCCTTTATTTCTTAGAACAGCACCTCAAGCATGGTTCTAACGTTTTTCTTATTATCTTAAGGATCTTGCTTTTGTGGCATCACAGGCAGACTATTCCTTATTTACATTTCATGATGGTGGCATTTTGGTCTTTCTCTTGACGACTCTTACATCCTTCATCACATAAAATAGGGGTGTGCAGAAAACCCACCGATCCGCCAAACTCGACCTAACCTAACCTGTCGGGTTGGGTCGGTTTTTAAGGTTTGGTGGATTGGGTTGGATTACAAATTTTTTTTTTTAATAGCGGGTTGGGTTGGGTTTGGGTCATAAAATTACAAACCCACCAAATCCGACCTAACCCACCCATATTTAATATATATTTAAAATATATTATATATTTAATAAATATTTTTTAAAATCAACTGCTGGGCATTTATATATATATATATATATATATTTATTTATTTATTTATTTAAATATATATTGTAGGAGCCGGTTAATCAATAAATTATTAAAATCATGTTAATTGGGTCTGTGGCCCATCTGAGGACGTAAAACTGTCCGAGGAGACCCATATCAGGTTATAAGGGTAACCAAACGAAATGAAGAGTAGATATCACGTGAGGTGAGTTCAGTATTCGTCCGAGGACAAAATCCTTCTCGGCAATATGAGTCTGAGGACAACCTGAACGCCACATTGTTAGAAACACACTTCAGAGCTATGTTACCACTAAAAGTGGGACATGAGACCAAAGATAAGAAAGAAAAGGTAAACAAATATCTTTAACAACAGCTGCCTCCGTAATAATTGCCTCTCAACCAACTCTCTGGCCGCATTAATGTGGAGGTAATGCCTGAACAGTGATGAGGTAGCCTTACAGCTGCTGGTTGGAGGTTCCAAAAGGTGTTGGATGGGACAGGAAGGGATCCCCCGAACCCAACCTACACGTGTGTGGTGAAGATGACACCAAGAGGGCAGTATATAATATGGAAGAATGCATTGAGGAAAGGGAAATCGAAACCTCTAAACAAAGGGCACTTAGAAGAAAACCTTATGAGAAAGAACTGAACTTATTTCAAGGAGAAATTGATCGTTATATTGGTGCTAATCCATCTACAAACGTTAAGTCTAATCATTTTTCTTTTGGAGTTAACATAGTTCTTTGACATCCACGCTTTACAAATTTATTGTTTGGGCCTTTAACGTTCAAACCCAATACGAATTTGGGATCATTACAAACCCAAATCGAGTCCAAGGATGCAGGGGTATTTGAGTCAAGTTAGGCGTATGAAAACGAAATTTGAATCTTTCATCTTGTCGCACATCCCTCGAAGTGAAAATACCCATGCCAATTCCCTGGCAACCCTTGCCACCTCTTCAACACGGAATTTTCCTCGGGTGATAATCGTCGAAGATTTGCATACACCCACTTCACCAGAAAGGGACGTATGTCAGGTTCATCAAGTTAATCTAGCGCCAAGCTGGATGGATCCCATATTGAAATTCCTCGAAAGTGACACCTTGCCTGAAGAGAAAATAGAAGCTGAGAAAATACGGAGGAAAGCTCCTTGGTTCTGGTTATCCGAGGACAAAAAGTTATACAAACGGTCCTTCTCTGGGCCGTACTTACTTTGTGTACATCCCGAGATGTCAGAGTCACTTCTAGAAGAGCTGCATGAAGGCATTTGTGGATGTCATACAGGAGGAAGGTCCCTATCACACCGGGCCATTACTCAAGGATATTGGTGGTCAAATATGCAGAAGGAAGCACAGGAGTATGTTAGAAAATGTGACTAGTGTCAACGGTTTGCTCCAACATCCACTAGCCTGGAGGAATTCTTAACCCTCTGTCCAGCCCTTTGCCTTTTGCTCAATGGGGGCTAGATATTGTCGGCCCTTTTCCTAAAGTCTTAGGAAATAAAAAGTATCTGCTGGTCGGCACAGATTATTTCACTAAATGGGTTGAAGTTGAACTTTTGGCTAACATTAGAGACGTAGATGTTAAGAGGTTTATCTGGAAGAATATTGTCACACGATTTGAAACTCTGCGCACTCTTGTCTCGAATAACGGCCTTTAATTTGATAGTAAGGCCTTTAGGCAATACTGTTCAGACTTAGGTATAAAGAATCGATATTCCACTCCGACTTATCCTCAAGGGAATGGGCAAGTTGAAGCTGTTAATAAAGTAATAGTCAGTGGACTTAAGAAGAGACTGGATGATGTAAAAGGAAAATAGGTGGAGGAATTACCACATGTTCTTTGGACCTATCGAACAACGCCTCGACGATCAACAGGAGAGATCGAGGCCGTTATCCTTTTGGAAACTGGGTTCCCAACGTTAAGGACTAATACATTTTCCTCGGACAGTAATGATAGGATGTTGGAAAAAAGTTTAGACTTGATCGAAGAGCAAAGGGAGAATGTAATGGTCCGATTGGCTTACTACCAGCATAAACTCAAGTAAGGCTATGATATTAATGTGAAGCTGAGACCGTTAGCCGTAGGAGATCTGGTGCTGAGGAAAGTTCTGGGAGCCACCAAGAATCTAGCTTGGGGAAAATTGGGTCCTAATTGGGAAAGGCCTTATCGGATTACTTCAATAGCCGGAATAGGAGCCTACTATCTGGAAGACCTAGATGAAAAAGCTATACTTCATCCTTGGAATGTAAATAATTTCAAGAGTATTAAACAGAAACTAAACTATGTCAGGTCCTCGGACCACAAACTTAGTGGAAATTAATGCCCTATGACATCTATTGAAGTATTAAATAGAAACTAAACTATGTCAGGTCCTCGGACCACGAACTTAGTGGAAATTAATACCCTATTACATCTTGTGAAGTATTAAACAGAAATTAAGTTATGTCAAGTCCTCGGACCACAAACTTAGTGGAAATTAATACCCTATGACACCCATTGAAGTATTAAACAGAAACTAAGTTATGTCAGGTCCTCGGTTCACAAACTTAGTGAAAATTAATACCCTATAACACCCATTGAAGTATTAAACAGAAACTAAGTTATGTCAGATCCTCGGACCACGAACTTAGTGGAAATTAATACCCTATTGCATCTTGTGAAGTATTAAACAGAAACTAAGTTATGTTAGGTCCTCGGACCACGAACTTAGTGGAAATTAATACCCTATTGCATCTTGTGAAGTATTAAACAGAAACTAAGTTATGTCAGGTCCTCGGACCACAAACTTAGTGGAAATTAATATCCTGTGAAATTTATTGGGTCACTAAGTGGGTTCCTTTGAAACTAATACAGTCTCTTGCTATCAAAGTACTAGGGCCACTTGGGCTTATGCATTCCATGACAACAAATTTTCAAATACTGTCCTAAGATCACAGGATTTTTAATTACCTATTGGAGATATAAACCCCACTAAGCCTATGAACATCATCTAATGTACAATTGAAGTACTGTAGACCCAACTTTATCCAACTTTTGAACATTCCCTAAAGTTTCGATTGATTAGAAACAATGTGTATGTATCCAAGATGTCTCCCTGAGACCTCATAGTATTAATGGTTATCACCCATTTTTAATCCCCAATTGTTAATATTTATAAGTTATTTTTCTCCTGTAAACAAAAGATAGCCAAAATGGGTCCATCCAAATTACGATAGCACAGTGAATAAGTACAAAAATAACATAAAGCGACAATAACGATAAGCAAGTAAACATAAGAATCCTTACAAAATTTCTAATCAAATTACAAAACAAGTCCTATTTTTTCAACTTGATTTGGATCTTTGGAGCTTGGCTGGCTAGTTTGTCTGCCTCCGAGGTGGTGACTTCCTCTTTATCGTTAGTTGCTCCCCTAACTGGCAAGACTGTAGAGGCTAAATTCTGTTGAAAGCTTTGGGAGGCCACCTCTACCTCAGAAGCTGCTGCAGTCTTATCCAAGGAGGCTTCTGGAGGGGCAGTATTCTCTTTAGCGGTTCTGGTTGGCCAGGAGGAGGAAGACTTGGAGGCAAAATCTCCTCATTGGGATTAACGGTTGAGGGAGTGGCTTCAGTTTGATTGGATGGAGGAGCTGAGGGGCGGATTGCTTCAGGGTAGGCTACATTCTCTGGCCTCCTTAACTCGGATGAAGCCTCAACCCCAGCTCAGTTAAGGGCCTCATCCCAAGTTTGGGCGCAGTAGATGCGGCACACCATTGGCACCTCGACCCTCAGAGTCTCCTCGGTCTCAGCTACACCGATCTCATAGCCTTTCTGCTCAGTTTCATTCATTGCCTATTCGGCCTCGATTTTTGCTTTCTCAGCTTCCTCCCTAGACTTTTCAGCTTGCTCCCTCAGCTATTGGGTTTCCTCCAAGTGCTTCTTAAGGGCTGTAACTTGCTCCCAAGCTTTCTTCAGTTTTGCATTTGCCTCATGCAGGTGCTTCCCCTGGTCCTCAGCCTGCTTTTGATAGCCTTCCAAGGCCGAGTTAGCGCTCTTGCGAGCTTGCTCCTTAGCAAGTAGCTTTTTCCTTGCATCAGCCAAGTCTTTCTTGGATTGTGTCAAAGTCTGTACAGCCGTTGCCCATTTTTTCTTTTCATCGTCTAGCTGACTGTAGCAGATATTGAGCATCTCATCCAGCTTAAAAGTATTTTGGATAACCTACAAGGAAGAGATTAATACTATAGTCAGTAAAAAGTACACACCAATGAGTAATGATCAAAAAAAGAAAAAGAGAAGAGTTAGCACTATACCATGCCCAAGTATCTTTTGTTATTGAGCATGAGTTCACTCTTCCTCGCATTCTTTATTTCGGCCATATCCTTAGGGAGTAACAAGGCCTCCTCTATAGTCGAGGCTATATGACACCCAATGTCACCGTTGAAGTCCCTAATAGATGCATCATCTTGTAGGGGCTCCCCACCATGCATGGGTGCTGGCAGCCAGGCCTAAGGCTCAGGAGGTTGAGTTTCAGACCTCTCCTGGCCTCGCTAAGGAAGATGGCTGGTCTTTTGTTGCTTTGCAGCTCTTTGGGCATCTTCCTCACGGGTTTGACGGGACTTGCCAGAGTCCACCCCTTCCTTCCCTTTCTGTTCCCTGCGCCTTTTCAATTCGGCCGCATCATCTCTGACTTGCTATTGAGGTTGATGAGAAGGTGGACGAGGAGCAGGAGGTGGAGACTTGGTGGGAAGAGAGGTAATCTGGGATTGCGTTGATTTCCCCGTCGCGTTCTTCCCCCCAGGCTGATTTTCAATCAACTCCATTAAACTTTTTTGGGGCTTTCTTTGTATTCCCATTTCGTCAAGACCTTCCTTGGAGCATATAGGTTGATCAAAAACCCCAAAATCTTCCGAGGAGTCTGAGAGTTCTACAACTTCTTCCTCTTCTTCTTCCTCTTCCTCCTTCTCTTCTACTTCCTCTTCTCTGAGGATATGCTGGGATGAAGAGGCTCCTGTTGAGACAGCAACCACAAAAAGGGGCTCGGTGCGGGATGTATCTAGGGGAAGTGGGATACCTTTTGGAACAATGAATCCCTTGAAGGCAACACTAATGCGGTAAAGCCGAGGATCGCGGGCTCTGATCACGCACTTCAGCGCCTAGAAAGTAAATGAAAGGGGGGTGTAGCCGAGAATTAAATGTGCTGCCCGAAGTTGGCCGTCAGCTTTGTTCACGTATATCTCGGCTTTCAATACCTTATCCAAGCTTGCTTTATTGACTAACTTAAGGTTGGACTTCGTGAAACGTCTATCTGCAAAACCATTGAATTGAAATGAAACGTCATTAGGGATAGGAGTACTAAAACTCAAAACAAAAAAAGAGAAAAAGGGAAAAAACATGTATGTGTAAACCAAATGTTATGAATCTATGACTACATTCTCACCTGGTACTCCTTCCTCCACGGGGCATGGCAGACCATCATGCCATTCCCCAGAGAAGATAAAGAAAACCTCCTTTAGGTTCTTGTTTGAAGTGGGAAGGCATTGAATTAGCCTCACCTCGGGATATCTCGACTTTAGATAGTACCCCTGCCCCTTCAAGTGATGGAGATTGTACACCACTTCCCTTGTTTGCCTAGCGTCGGTCCATTTCCCTTGGGCTGTGTACCTCATACCCACCGTAGAAGGAATCCTATACTTAGAGCGAAAATTTCTCATACTTTCCTCGGACTCAACTAGACATCGAAACTTACCCTCCTTTTTCCCCATTTTCCTAAAGGATTTAGTAGAAAAATTAACAACTTTAAGATGAAAGCGGTAAAGGTTTTGAGAAAACTTACAAGTTTGAAAGAGGGACCTCGGACAAGATTTAAGTATTTGTAGACTCCAGGAAAATGAAAAAAAATGAGAAAAACAGGTTCAGTGTATGAACTCTAGAATTGTGTGATCGCTGAAGGTAAGAAAGAGAATTGATCTGAGAATGCCTTTATAGTCGTGCAGAAATTATGAGCGGGAAAGTTTCCGCTCACGAAACGAGATAGACCCCCTACCATTCGATTTACATCTCATCGTTGAACATGGGAGATAGGGACGTAAAACTATCCGAGGAGGCCCATATCAGGTTATAAGGGTAACCAAACGAAAGGAAGAGTAGATATCATGTGAGGTGAGTTCAGTATTCGTCCGAGGACAAAATCCTTCTTGGCAATATGAGTCTGAGGACGACCTGAATGCCACATTGTTACAAACACACTTCGGAGCTACGTTACCACTAAAAGTAGGACATGGGACCAAGGATAAGAAAGAAAAGGTAAAAAAATATTTTTAACAACAGCTGCCTCTGTATTAATTGCCTCTCAACCAACTCTCTGACCGCATTAATGTGGAGGTGATACCTGAACAGTGATGAGGTAGCCTTACAGCTGCTGGTTGGAGGTTCCAGAAGGTGTTGGATAGGACAGGAAGGGATCCTCCAAACCCAACCTACACGTGTATGGTGAAGATGATACTAAGAGGGCAATATATAACATGGAAGAATGCATTAAGGAAAGGGGGATCGGAGCGAAAGTTTCAACCGAAAATTGCTTATCAAACTCAGGCAACTTTAGCATATTCTTCCGGTTTCCAGAAGCATCATCTTAGAACATTGCAACGTGGGTCATATCGCAAAGCCGGAGCTTATAGCATTTACCATGAAAAGTAGGTATCGCACTTTCTCATCATTCGAAGCTATCTCCATCTGTCAAGGAGAAGGCATGGTACCTCGACCCGGACTGCTATTGAAGAATAAGAACTCGTTGGGTTACGTTGACAAGTGGAGGACGATGCTATAAAGATCTCCTTACCTTATTCCTCACCGAAAATGCTCTCTTGTGGTGTGGTGGCGTCGGCGAAGTGGAGAAATGGAACAAGGTACGTTCACCTTGGGATGAAAGAAAGATATTAAGATGCACTTCTACCCTGAAAATGCCCGATACGAAGCTAAGGAAAAATGACGTTGCCCGAGCCTGCCTGCCTCCTTCAAACCTTCCTTCATTCAATGCTTGAACGCATGAAAGAAAGCTGTCAAGGCAAGATAGATTAGATGCCCACATCTCTCTAAGAAGAGATCCATTTGACAGGCTTTCAGGTCCAATCACCCGAGTGGTAGCAAGAAGATTTTGAACTAATGAACATGGCTTTTGAGCCCACTTCCGATCAGAGTCTTCGCCGTCTAGCTAGCCTTAGAGCTTCCTTGACACTTTACATTTGCTTTCTCTGACCCTAGGAAGGAGACCAAAACCTCTTGGTTGACCTGATCTACGACCAACCTCAACTTCTAACCTTGGCTATTGAGAAAGAACTGAACTTGTTTCAAGGAGAAATTGATCGTTATATTGGCGCTAATCCATTTACAAATGTTAAGTCTAATCGTTTTTTTTTTGGAGTTAACCTAGTTCTTTTACATCCATGCTCTACAAATTTATTGTTTGGGCCTTTAACGTTCAAACCCAATACGAATTTGGGATCGTTACAAATCAAGTCCTTACATATATTATATATTTAATAATTAAAAAAAAAACAGTTGTAGAATAGCACTTCCTCGATTCCTCCTACTAATACTAATTAAATATAATATATTATATAATTAATAATTTTTTTTTAAATAACCAGTTTTTCCTATCCCATATAAAAGCCAATTAGTTCACACAAATCCTAATAAATTACTATTGTTGTTTAGTCATTAGTGTTGTTTGCCTTTAAGGAGTTACATTGATACTAATCTTTAGCTTTTTTTTAAAATATTAATACTAATATTTTTTTCTACTCAATTTAATAATAATAATAATAAAAATTTATCAAACCCATGGGTTCAACCCGACCCATGTGGGTTGGATTGAGTTGGGTTGGACTTATGTGATGGGTTGGGTTGGGTTGAATTTTTTTTGACCCACCATGGTGGGTTGGGTAAAAAAATCCTCTCAACCCGACCCAACCCGACCCATACACACCCTTAACATAAAACGATTGGGCTCATCACTTGCCGTGACAGAACTTGTTGGGATGAAATTGAACCTGGTTAATTTAACCAATTATATAATGGTCCTATTCATTTAAGGATAAAAATTTGCTACAAAATTTGTTGTAGTTTAAGACTATAACATCACTCAATATCTTTTTATTGAATGAGGATTTTGACAAATCTACCATTAGATTACATTTTTTTTTTTTTTATATCTTTCATACTTGCAAAATTTCTCGAAGATAAAAAATCAATACCTATGTCATCAATCAACTGTTTAAATTTTAAATTTTTTGTAGTCTAAAATTATGCATAAAAAAATAAGTTTTTTTACTTTTATTTTTAATAGGCATGAAAAAATAAGTTTATGAATTTGATTATTTTATAAAAATATATTTTTGATTAAATCGTCATTAATTGAAAAAATAATATCAGATTAATTTTATTCATTAACATATCGGTTTTCTTATATTAATGACAATTCAGTTTCTTTTTGACAATTTAGTAACTTTATAAGGAAGACTTTTTGTTAGGAAAATTTTGTGTACATAAGTGGCTTATAGTTTTCAATTGTTTCAAACGTTGCCTTAATGGGATTAAAGTTATTGTCATCAACCATTGCGTACCCTTAGCGCGATGGTCACCCCATAGGTATAAGGGTACGCTTGGTACACTAAATGTAGATCACATTAGAAATAGTAATCTTTATTACTGAAAATAGAAAACATTGTAGTGGAATAACTATTACTATTTATAAGTTTGGTTGTTACATATGGAAAGCTTGTAAAAGATGATGTATAAGGAAACTTTATATTTTTGGAAATATATTAATTTTAAAACATATTATATGCACTAAGGAATAGCTATTACATCCATTTTAAAGAGAAATAATTATTCTTCAATTTAAAGAATAGTTATTCCAATGTAATAACTAATCTTTGTAATAAAGATGCAACTAAATGACCAAATTGCTATTACATATAAATAATTAATCCATTACAGGAGTTATTATAACATACCAAACATACCCTAAGTATTTGTGGCGTGTGGGGAGTATGGCCGATGTTCAAGTCTTCAAGAGGGAATTTCATACACATATACACTTATATTAGGATAGAGTAGAATTTCTATTTTGTATAAAGAAAGTGCTATTTTGAGAGTCTCATATTCTACAAGTGGTGTAGACTTGTAAGAATAATTAGCAAGGTGGCTGGGACCAGGGACGACATGGTAAATTATTCTCATGCTATGAGACTACTTTAAAGCATCATTGAGGTATTTCTTTCCACTATTCTCTAATTTTACGGTAAATTCTAATTTATGTGATACATTATTATTTCAATGTTAATTTGAATATTATTTATTTATCAAATATTGTTCATAGGAACTACAGATAGTAAATAAAATCTTATTGGCACAAAATTTGACATATGTATTAAGAGTGTACAAAATATGCAATTTAATAATTAGATTTTCAAAATATGTAACAATGCTAATTTTTTAAAAGGAAATTATAGCCTTCGGCTGCAACCGATTTTGCAACGAAACTTTATCCTTCATTTAGTTAAAGCACAATCACATTGCCAATCTAGAGTTTCATGCAGTGAAAAAATAAATTTGAACACAAACAATATGATCACAATGATGAAACCTTGATACGAAAAAAACTCCAATGGGTGGTTTAAAGACAACCACCAAAATTGAAGAATTCATCACTATGAAGATTGAAATTACAAGTACAAGAAATATATATGACCCGAAAGTACCCACCTACACTAAAACTTACTAAACTATCCTAGTGCAGCTCCTACCCTATTGGACTACTCTTCACGCGACTCGCGAGTCTCTTTGGTGCATGGATATCCAATCTGTGACTTATTTCACACAATCACACTTTGATTATTAAAGGCAATAGGTGCAGCAATCTTGAATGGAACACTCTAAACTTCACAACTCTGAAAACTCAGCTTGGTGCAAAAACTTAGGTGTAAAACATCGCAGCTGGTTCTTCGAATATTAAAATCTCTCTTTATGATGCCACTAGGTAGTAATCAAGGAAATTCTATTTCAGAGAGTAATAGCCACGTAGGCAAATATCAAGCCGATCCCGCTAAAATAGGTAATAGTCAACAATCACCGTTCTTTTTCCTTTTTATTTTTTATTTAGATAATTACAATATGCTGCAAACCATGTAGTTCGAACCTTTTTCCCCCTAGACTTGTGCATTGAGAAGTGCCAATTAAGTTATATTGGATTATTTAAACCCATGTATACTCAGATTATTTAACCTAATTAATTAACCAAGTTGTTACTTAGGTTTATTATTCAAATCTAGGTTAAACACAAACAATCATATCACTTCATGCGGAAAAGTAAAGAAGACAAGCAATATGATGACCTAGGAAAACCAATGAAACCATTTAGTTTCAAGGTAAAAAACTTGGGGATGATTTAACTTAACTATCCTCAAAACAACAAGTTCACTAAATAGAATAGAAGTTTTACAATAGATTTTTCCATAAATCTAAAACTACCTCTTGTAGTACTTACTCACGTGACCACACGCAGCTCCGAATTCATGAACTCTTCTATCTAAATTTGTCACACACAAACACCCCGTTTGTAACTCTGAGATCCCACTCAAAACTTTAGATCATCAACAGTTGTTGATCTTGTATGCAGTAACTTATCTCCACCAGTTCTTGTATATGGATCTTCTTTCCGATAGATATTAGTTGAGTTAGAAGGTTACAAAACCTCTCAAATCTCACAAAAGTAACTCACAAGACTTCGTATAACTTCTGAAATGTGATTTTGGGTTTTCCTTTTATACCTAACAGTGTTGGACTCAAACCTTAAGCGTTTCACAAGCTTTCAAGCTTGATTTAAATACTGCAGAAATCAACTTTCAATTAGTCGAGCTTGTCTCTTGATCGATTGAGCAAGGAAATTTATGAATTCTTCTTTCTATAGCTTGATTGTTCTTGAATCTTGACTTAAACCATCTTGAGCAATGTCTAAAACTTGTTCTAAGGCATGAATATCTTAACCTAGACATGTTTTTGTTATCGGTTTGTCAACATACATAAAATTAGAACCTAAACATTTAATCCTAAATATGTAGAATCTAAAAAGTTACAATGCTCTTGACAATTATCACCATTCTTGGCTACATATAAGGACGCAATCATGCAATTGTACACAGGCAAATATCATGACTTTAGTCATGGCTTGTGAATACTACCACATTTTTCTCAATTTAATAGCTCTCTTGGGTGCTTCCTAATGTATGCCCATCCTACATATGGGCTAGAGAGTACACCATAAACCTCATGTCAAGGTGGATAAAAGAGTTTTCAATTGGTTATAGGTTCGAAACTAACTTCGAACCACATTCACAAAGGAACTACTAGCCTAGATTGAATTTAGAATTAGAATATTGTCTTGGGAAGGTATTAGCCTATTAGGCATCTGTTAGGAACCCATGGGTAGAACTCTCCTTTGAAAACTAGTTTGCAAGGGGAAGGTGCCCAAGAGTTTAAACACGTGGTTAAGCTTCTACTTAATACATGTGGGACACTAGGGTTATAACATACCACCACGTTTCGCAGCTGACGTCCATGACGGCTCACTTTAGCAACACTGGCCAAATGGTAACCCTTTCTCTTTTGGTAGCTCCACTCACCTATCAGTTATTTTAATTTAGCATTTAGGTCGCCCCCTCCGGGATCCGACCACAAAACCACAACTCATTTGATCCCATAATCAATGAGCTACACCCAATTACTTGAGGTGGTGTTGACTCTAATACCAAATGTTAGGAATCCATGTGTAGAACTCATCCTTGAAAACCGGGTTGCAAGGGGAGAGTGCCCAAGAGCTTATAAACACATGGTTCAACTTATACTTCAAGCTTGCCTACCTACATTGTTAACCTTCACTCGTAACTAGGCCATATTAAAAGAAAAATTACAAATGAATCTGACCTTTATTAAATACACAAACAAGGAAAATGTTCAACTATCAACTAACATAAAATGGAAGGATTTCAAATTTAAAATCCTCCCTTAGGCTTCCTAAGGGTTTGACTTTTCCTTTTTTTGTTTTGATTTGTGTCTCTTTTTCATGGCTAAAGACGTAATAAAAGTCCTGGAGAAGATGAAGTTGACGTTGGAGGAAGAAGAAGTAATATTGATCTCGGACGAAGGCAGGAAGGAAGAACTTGAAAGCTGTCATCTGAGTTTGATCGGCAAGTTTCTCACATGCAAGCCTTTCAACAAACGGGCTGCTCAGACAACGTTGAGGCGAGCCTGGGGTCTGGAGGGTTCAGTTCAGATAGTAGAAGTAGGGTCCAATCTTTTTCAATTCAAGTTCATTAGAGAGTTTGACATGGACCGTGTGCTAAAAGGAGGACCTTGGTCTTTTGACAACCAAGTGCTCTTGTTGAGAAGGTGGCAACCCGGCATGACAGCGGCGAACGTCACGTTTGACTCGGTGGCTCTTTGGGTTCAGATTTGGGGTGCGCCATTCGATATGTTGTCTCCTAAGGTGGCGGAAGAGATAGGTGGTCGCTTGGGAAAGGTGGAGGAAGTAGAGAAGAGGCAAAAACTGGATGCACAAAGCTTCTTCATGAGGGTCAAGGTTGCTGTCCCAACGTCAAAACCTCTACGGCGCGGTGGTTTCATCGGCGGTTCGGACGGAAAGAGATCATGGGTTACGTATAAGTATGAGCGTCTCCCCTTATTCTGCCACTTCTGTGGACTTTTGGGACATGACTTAAAACACTGTGCAGAACATTTTGCAAGGTGTAAGTATGGAGGAGAGGTGGTATACCAGTACGGGGAGTGGCTAAAAGCTGCTGGTGGCCGTTCTAGATCTCCGCCAAGGATGGGTCCGGCCAAGAATCACCATCCGAATACTGTAAATCCGACTGAGGCTCAGACCGATAATAGTAGCAGTCCGGTGAGGCGGTCGGCGGAGGAGGTGACAAAAGGTTCTAACGTTACAGCTGGTATTTTGCACGTAAACGGAAAGGACGGAACTGCAGGGATTGTTCCGGGATTGGCGGATGCTGCTTCCGTAACAAATGGAACATCTAAGGAAAGTTTGGAGCCGTTTCCAGCGGTTACCAAGCCTGAGGAATCAAATTTAAATAAGGAGAGTAAATCCCCTATTAATGAGCCACAACACGTGGAGGTCAATGGGTCTGAATTTACTGTGGGCCGCGTGGAGGGGAAGGAACTTGATGGGCCTCAAGGTGTTAAGTCGAAGCCCACTTGGACAAGACTTGCAAGGATGGAGTGTGGGCCGAGCTTAGTAAAAACAGAAAATAGGCCACATACGTTGGGGAAAAGAGGTATCCAGGAAGCTGAAATAGAAGTTGATAATGAGTCTGAAGGTCAGCTGGGTAAACGTGGTCGACGTTCTGCAGATTTTCAAACGATTGAAGCGGCGGGGGTGCAGGAGCACTCTTGCCGAGCAAAATGAGACTTTTAAGCTGGAACTGCCAAGGGCTTGGGAACTCTTGGACAGTTCGTAGCCTTCATAAGCTAGTGAAGGATCAAGCTCCCAATGCATGTTTCTTAATGGAGACACGCTTAGACAGAGAAGGTTATGAGAAACACTGTAGAGAACTTCCTTTCCAAAATAAGTTTATAGTTAAAAAGCCTAATGGTGGTGGTGGTCTAGCCCTTATTTGGAATACGGAGGTGAATATGGAAGTGATAAACTTTACGGATAATCATATCTTAGCTAGGGTGGTGGAAGATGACGGCTTTGCATGGATGTTGACGTGTTTTTATGGATGGCCAAAAGCAAGCCAAAAACCAAAATCATGGGCTTTGCTTAATCATTTGCGCTCATTTGTGGATGGACCATGGTGTTGTGTGGGCGACTTCAACGCTATACTACACTCCTCAGAGAAACAAAGTAAGTATCCTCCTCCTTATAAACAAATGGATGACTTTCGTAACGCACTGGATGTTTGTAGATTGGCAGATTTGGGTTTTGTTGGCTATCCCTTTACATGGAATAATAAAAGGCCAGGGCTAGAAAACACGTAGGAGAGATTGGATAGGGTGGTGGTCAACTCAAGTTGGAAGGATAAGTTTCAAGCGGTCTCAGTGATTCATTTATTTTCACATGCATCGGATCATCGACCTTTGTTGCTGCAAGCCAAAACAATTTTACGACACCGAGGTAGGAGTACAAGGAGTTTTAGGTTTGAAGAAGCTTGGTTATTGAAGACTGATTGTGAGGAGGTAATTAATGAGGCGTGGAGTTCAGTAGGCACTATGGAGCCAGGTTTACGCTGCATGAAGGAGAAAATTAGCAGGTGTGGATCAGTACTCCAGGCATGGGGGGCATCTGACAATAATCCAAGTGAGAAGGAAATCAAGAAACTCCAAAAAAGGGTGGAAGATTTAAGCATGGCTGAACCGACAATGGCAAACAAGGATGAGTTTTTGGCAGCAAGCAAGACATTGGATGAGTTGCTTCTCAAACAGGAAGTGTACTGGGCCCAACGGTCTAGAGTATCGTGGTTGAAGCATGGGGACAAGAACACTAAGTTTTTCCATTCAAAAGCTTCTCAAAGGCGGAAGAGAAACTTCATTCATGGGGTTAGAGATCAACACAATAACTGGGTGGAAGAACCTGAAGAAGTGGCTGGTGTGGCAGTAGAGTATTTTAAGAGTATTTTTCAGACGGGTACATGTCAAAGAATGGAGGAATGTCTTAGTGCAGTTCAACATAAGGTGACTTCAGCAATGCAGGATATATTGTCCTGTGACTATAGCAAGGAGGAAATCAAAGATGCATTGTTCCAAATGGGACCAACAAAGGCGCCTGGACCTGATGGTATGAATGCCCTTTTTTACCAAAAATATTGGCACATTGTTGGAGATGATGTGACTGCTGCTGTACTTGATTTTCTAAATTCTGGTAACATGCTTCCTGAAATTAATTATACTCATATTGTTCTTATTCCTAAAGTGAAGTCTCCTGAGAAAATATCTGACTTTAGACCTATTAGCCTTTGTAATGTAATTTATAAAATTATTTCTAAAGTGATGGCTAACAGATTGAAACAGATTCTCCCTCAGTTGATTGCTCCTACCCAAAGTGCTTTTGTTCCAGGCAGACTTATCACTGATAATGTATTAGTGGCATACGAAACCTTGCATGCTATGCACTGCAGAAAATCAGGCAAAAAGGGATCTCTAGCTTTGAAGCTGGATGTAAGTAAGGCTTATGATAGGGTTGAATGGGAATTTTTGGAAGGAATAATGACCAGATTGGGATTTCCTATGACCTGGATTGAGAGGGTGATGTGCTGTGTTTCTACTCCCTCATTCTTAGTTTGTATTAATGGTAAAGCTTATGGGAATATTATGCCTTCAAGAGGACTTCGCCAGAGCGACCCATTATCACCTTATTTATTTTTGCTTTGTGCTGAGGGATTCACAGCTTTGCTGACTAAAGCAGAAATTGAGGGGAGGCTGACTGGGGTTGTGGTTTGTAGAAAAGCACCTCGCATTTCTCATTTATTATTTGCAGATGACTCATTGCTTTTTTGTCAGGCATCTCAGGAGGAAGTGCAAAGTACCACAGATACTCTACAGTTATATGCAGACTCTTCCGGCCAATGTATTAATTTTGAAAAGTCTTCCATGTATTTCAGCAGCAACACGACGAATGGGCAGAGAGAAATCTTAAAACACTTGTTGGGGGTGAAGGAGGTGGATAAATTTGAAACCTATCTTGGGCTGCCTACGCTTATTGGTCAATCAAAATACCAAGCTTTTTCCTTCTTGAAGGATAGAGTTTTGAAAAAGCTACAAGGATGGAAAGGGAGAATGCTTTCACGAGCGGGCAAAGAAGTTTTAATTAAAGCTGTGGCTCAGTCAATCCCAACATATACTATGGGGGTGTTTTTGCTCCCGGCTAAGCTTTGCCATGAACTTAATGCCTTGTGTGCAAGGTTTTGGTGGGGTCAAACCGGAGACAAAAGAAAGGTTCATTGGAAAAATTGGGAGGCATTATGTCTGCCCAAAAAAGATGGTGGTATGGGTTTTCGCGACTTGAAAGATTTCAATTTGGCGATGCTTGCCAAGCAAGGGTGGAGGCTGATTCAAAAAAAGGACACATTGCTATACAGGTGTTTCAAAGCACGTTATTTTCCACAGTCCAGTTTTCTTGAGGCCTCGGATGTTCCTAACAACTCCTATGTGTGGAAGAGCTTAATGGCAGCACAGTCTATTTTGAAGCGGGGTTGTTGTTGGAGAGTGGGAGACGATACGGCCATTCGGGTTACTTATGATAAGTGGATTCCGAATCAAGTCACAAACCGAGTACTGCACCCACCAGTGGAAGAGGAATGGGAGTGGCGGGTTTCGGACCTCATTGATTGGAGAACAAATTCCTGGGACCGAGAGATGGTAGTGTCTAAATTTCAGAGGTCTGATGCAGCAGCTATCCTTCAAATCCCCTTAAGCCGTAGACAAGTCCCTGATACTATCTTCTGGCTCTACACAAAGAGTGGTGAGTATTCAGTGAAATCTGGATATCACACTGCGAGGTTGCTTTCAAAACAAGAAGCAGAGAAGGGGGAGATTTTAGGGGAGGTGATTGGTGGTCCGGTCTGGGCAAGGTTGTGGAAGCTCAAGATCCCAAACAAAATTAAAGTGTTTGGTTGGCGTGCCTGCCAGGAGATTCTGCCTACACGTGAGAATTTGGCTCGAAGAAGGATTATTGAGAATGCAAGATGTGGGGTCTGTTTATCGGCCACTGAAACAGAGTACCATGCTTTGTGGGAATGCGGACTAGCCCAAGATGTTTGGGCTGGTTGCACAAGAGGTTTGCAAAAGGGCAGGATTGGTCACGTGGATATGCTACATTTGGTGGAAGAAATGCAAGGTAGAATGTCCAAGGAGGAGCTGGAATTGTTTTGGGTCCAAAGTTGGTTGATTTGGAACCAACGTAACACCTTAATGCATGGAGGAGTCATCCAAGACCCGGGCAGACTGAACCAACGTGCTATAGACTATCTGGAGGAGTTTAGGATGGCACAGGTACAGCTCGGTTTCTCGGGAACAGTTGGTTCAGTTGAGGCATGGCGACCTCCAATGGGTTCGCTCTACAAAGTGAACTTCGATGCCGCGGTGTTTACCAATTCAAACTCTTCAGGTTTTGGGGTGGTTATACGAAATAATTTGGGGGAGATATTGGCTGCTTTGTCTGCCAAAGGACCTGCTGTTGGGGATAGCGAAGAGGCTGAGGTACTTGCATGTCGAAGAGCTCTGGAGTTTGCAGTTGATACGGGATTTGCGGAGCTTGAGATTGAAGGTGATAATGTTACTGTGATGAGATCTTTGGCTACTTCAAGTGCTGTCCACTCTAGGCTAGGAAATATTTATGCAAACATTCATGTATTAGCAACAGGGTGTCGGTGTCTGTCCTTTCTTTGGGTCAATCGTAGTGCAAATCATGTGGCCCACTCCTTAGCTAAGTATGCTAGTTTGATAGAGGAGGATGTCTATTGGATGGAGGAGTCTCCACCTCCAGCTCTTGAAGCATTGTACACAGATTCTATTCACTTGAATGATTAATAATATAGTTGGACCGGTTTCAAAAAAAAAAAAAATTAAATCAACATTTAATTGAAATATCAATCTCCTAATCACACAAAAATCCCTAAATCGTGAAAGCTTGATTTAAATAACATGATCAATCATTAATTTTCATATTCAAATAACCCAAATCGTGCAAATAATAAAGTTAAAAAGCATGTGACCTAATTAAAAAAAAAAAAGGAAAGACAGCAAAAAAATTCTTAGCATTCAATTACATTTAATTTTCCATGTAACAAAAAAAAGATCATATTAATATTAAAATTTCAATTTAAATTCAAATCCAAACTCAAACTCAAAATAAGTAAAAATTGTTGTCTTGATTATGCCTTATTGGCTGATTCTATCATGTGAAAGTGAAAAAGTCCAAAAATAAATCTTATGCATCAATTCTATTCTAAGTAAATTATCCTAGCATTTGATGAAATTAAAATCCATGCTATAATGACGAGATTTCAATATTCCAAAGATCTCCTAATTGGGGGATTTTATCCAAAGGCTACCGCTCTGTATGTTTCGGCAATAATATTTTATAGAAACTGAGTCATTTTTCAAAAAGTATTTTCTATAAAACTATCTCATTTTCCTATGTTTGGTAGTAACCTTAAATGAGTTGAAAAACAATTCTCTGAGTTCTCTTATTTAGCTTGCTGTGAGATAGTGGAAAACAATCTCTAAAAATAAGTCATACTTTTTATGTTGACCAAAAATAGTTTTTCTTTTACTCATTTTTTTTATGCTACCAAATACTAAAAAACACGAATAACTATCCTCACACAATGTTTTCCATCAAAACACACGGAGTGTACATAGTCAGAGGAATGAAACTTATTCAAATGTTATAGAAAAATCACATTTGTGAAAATAAATAAATGAATGAATATTGATTTCAAATTTTAGAATAGACAAAATCATAAAATCATGGAATTCAAATTTCAAATTGTGAATAAATATTTATTTCGAGAACATTGATTTTCGGGAATTTTGGACTTTAGAACAGAAAAGCCAAGGAATTAAATGAGAAATTTTTAATTCAAGAAATAAACAAAACTTTTGGTGTACGAGTTATAGAATAGGAGTATGTCATCTCAGTTCAAAAAAATTTCTGTAAAAAACATCTTTTTCATACAAAGAACCATTCCATTAATGAAACTTATTTCTTACTTTCTGAGATTTGAAAATATAAAAATAAAAGAGAAATGTTTTGTCTACATTATTTTTATAGCACTTTCATAAATAATCTTAAAAGCATCTCCAATAGCTTAGGTAAAAGAAAAATAATCTCTATAATAGATAATGAAACAAAAATAAATAAATAAAAATAGTCTCTAGCAGATTCTATAAATCACAATTTTTTTTTTTTTTTTTTTGCTCATGAACAGTAGCTTATCAAGTTTGATGAGCTACTGTACATTAGCAATTGGATTTTTTTTATTAAAATATTATATCATCTACTATTATATCAATTCTTTCTCTTTCTTCAGATTTCTTTTTTCTTTCATACTCTTTCTTCATTGCTTCTCACAGAACAAGTGAAAGGAGGCTCTGCCTTTATATTTTTTTCTTGGATTCTTGTTGTTGTCTTCTCAAATTCCAGCACTGTGAGATCATTGATGTCAACCAACAAAATCAAACAACAGAAAGAAAAAAAAATTATTCTCTCCTCTTGTTCTTTTTCTACTACAAAGGGTGATATGCAAAGGAAGAATAAAAAAAGAATGAAGAAATAATTTGAAATGAGATAGAGAATGGATAAAGAATCTGTTGGAGAGGCAGTTTTCCTCTTCAAAAAAAAAAAAAAAAAAGAATCTGTTGGAAAATATATTTGAAAAAGTGGGTAGCTAGAAGGTAAAAGTCACTGTTCATTCTTCACACAGTACAAAAATTTAAAAAATCTGCTGAAGATGCTCTTAAATAATATATTGTTACAAATTTTCATTAGTGGACAAAAAAGTAATTATAGTGGTATACCAACTTACCATTTATGATGTTTTATGAAAGTATTATGAAAATATTATGAACATAGTATTTTTCAAATGAAAATGTTACAGAAGGGCTTTATCTATAAGAGAAGATATTTTTCATTGAATTATGGAAGAATTGGAATTTATTCTACTTGCTATTTTCTCCACCCTATGTATATAAAAGATGATTTTTCCTAAGCTCTCGTTTGGGAGGAGGGAATGAAATGTAATGGAAAGGAATGAAGATAATTATTTTAGAATATTCTTTTTTTTTCCCTTGTTTGGGAGTTTTAATAAAGCGAATGGAAAATCAATTCACTTATTTGGAAGTTTAAGTAGAAGGGAATATAATGAGTAAAAGGGAACACTCATTCCTCTCTATTCCCTTGAAACCTCAAATTTTCAGTCCCCTCGAAATTAGGAGGAATTTGAGGGAAAAAAATTAGATTTAATGAATTTTTTATTAAAATTCCCAAAATACCCCTATATATTCAATCCTTTATTTTAAAATAGAAGTCTAATAATAACATTGTCACAAAATAATTCCATTAATTTGCCTCTATGTTATTCCCAAATAAGATTATTTACATTCCATTCATTTGCATTAATTTCCATTCCTTTATTTTAAAATATCCAAATAAGATTACTTAATTTCATTCCATTCATTTCTCTTACTTAAATACATTTCATTCAATTCTATTCACATTTCAATTCCTTTATAATCATTCCATTTTATTTCCTTATGAACTCCCAAACAAAGCCTAAGGGTCTAAGCTCTAAGTTCTTATTTATAGAGTCAGAGAACCCTTTAGGTTTGGCTTGGTGGAATAAGATCTTGGCGTTGGATGGATAAATGAGAAAAAAGACTTGAAAAATTAGGGTTTCCGTTAAAATCTGGTGTACATTGTCCCCATGCTAGTGTATGCCAACATGAAAGTGGAGTATGCGGTATGCCACTTCAAGCCAGAGCAACTCTCCAAGTTTTATAATAAAAAAAATTTATGTTTATTTCCTTTTTTTTTTATCAAGTTGTGAAGCCTTCTCATTTGTGGATGTGAGGATTATTCCTTGAAAAGATTAACAACTTAAGTTTATTAAGCACTATTATCGTCAAATAAGAAATTTAGGGTCTGATTCCCTCCACACTAAAAACTAATTAGTGTCTTAATCTAATGATAAAAAAGTAATCATTAGAAGTGGATGCTGTATGTTAAAAACTATCTCTAAAATATATATATATATATATATATATATATTAAGCAACATGAAATAAGATGTCTACTGCTTGTAACAACTTTAATCATCTCCCTAAATCAGCTGATTTAATGTACTTTATTATTTCCTTAAATCAAGGGATCTATGGTGCATTATACATTGTAAATAAATAGAGAGTAAGCTCATTGGTCGTGTATTTGCAATTTCTTCAATCCGTAGGTTGCATTCCCTATGCCAATGCAAAATACATATGTAGTAGAGTTTAGATATTATCAAACCTAACAATTATGTGAGGTTGTAATCAAATTACAATAAAACTTACTTTTACTTTAAACAGTTTCATATTCGAATCCCCAAAGATTACAAAATCAAATTCAGGCCAAGTCCAAAGGACCAAATAAATTCCCCCCTTCACCCAAATAAAAAGGGGGAAAGTCCGGCCAGCTGCAAAATAAGAATACTAATTAAATTCATGATGTATTTATAAGAAACCAAAAGAAGTCACCATACTTTGGATAATGGAGATATACAAAGTAGCAGAATGATCCAAAAATGCTACCCCAAAATTCACATATAGAGGTTATACACATTAAAGGCTACATACAAAAGAAAGGGACCATCCTTGTAGCTGCTGAGTACTGTTCTGGGGGACCATTTGGTATGGTACTACTAGTCAATAATAGAAATATTGATTATCGGGAAAGAAACTATAGAGAAATCATTTAGCTTCCTTGTAATGATATCAATTGTAATTTCCTTGTAGGAGTTCAAATTTTCCCGTGAGTATACAATGGCCTGTAGGCCCGCATTGATTCTCTCCAAATTCACATGGTGCTCTAACATTCATGCATATGTCAAGTACAAAATATTCATTCTCTCTTTACATTCTCATGCTAGCCAAAAAAGTGTTAAGGCTATTAATGCTGATGAAACTAGCTAGGTTTCTAAATAGATTGAACCCAAACTCAAACGAATATTTAACATATTTCTCCTAATTTATGGAAGTCTAAAGTAGGATGAGGGAGCAGAAGTGCGATGGGCACAGTTGTTTGTGTGTCTTCATTCATAAAGTTTGTGCATGAAAGAAACACTACCAACAAACACATATATTAATTAAAAAGAAGCGCAATGCCTTTTTCTGCATAATTAACGTCTCATTCCTGTATGACTAGCAAAAGTAATAAAGAGAGAATAAATTTTCAAAACTTTCTGGCATCCATGATATGGCCCTCATTAGAGAGGACGTATCAATCAATGTGTTTTTGGCCTAATGAAACCTCTAGTGATTTCATTCTACTTGGAGTTTACTTAAATACATATATACGTTCTATGACATATATGTACAAGGTACAATGGAACATATCATTTTTTTAGCACCATGACAATCTATAAATGCCACGATGCCAATTAGTGTCAGATCCAACACTGTCTACACTCTTTTATATTATACCCGAATTCTTTAACTTGATGTAAAAAATGTGAATATATGCAGTGGCGGAGCCACACACAAAGCCCCGGGGGGGGGGGGGCGCCCAAAATTTTAAAAAATTAATTTATAGTATATATATTATTTATATGTAAAAAAATGTAGCATGTAAAAATTGAAGTTGACCCCCCCAAATTTTGAGTTATTTCAATGGTACTCTTAAAAGAAAAAGAAATTATATTAAAATCATATAATTTAAGAGGTTTAACAAATTAAACTATGTAGAAAATGATAAAGTTTTGTACATGTCTAATAAAAGAAATACATGACTTTTTTATATACTCATTAAAATTTTGAAAATGATAAATTCTCTTAGTAAATTAATTTATATACATGTGTGTGTGTAGAGGTTTGTCTTAACTAATATATTAGCATCACAACTTGGCCCCCCCAAACCAAAATTTCTGACTCCGCCCCTGAATATATGGTTTGAATGTGTGGGCATTGTGTGAAACATTTCTCGTCAAAGAAAGTGAAAAAATATTTTTTTTTTCTTTACTATATAACATCTTGTATATGTATGGAAATTTCCTTGAAATAGGAGAAGATTAGCAAAGAAATTAAAATGGCTGTAGTTAGTGTCGTGAGATAAGTTGTCTTAATTGTTCGTTTGAGATCTGTTTATTTTGTTGAAATTAAAAACTTTTTACTAAAAGTACTATAGATAAAGGTAAAAGTTAGTTGAAATAATACAATTAAACCCATAAATAATACCAAAAAGTACAGTGTAATCCATAAATAGTAATAAAAATAAGTTAAATAATAAAATAAATTAACAAAAATAATTTATGCCAAATCCACGTTACATTCTCAACAAATAACGTTTTGGGCAGGCTTTATCTTTATCTTTATTCTTGTTTACTGACAAACTACTTTATCATCTCAGATTCTCAATTTTAAAGAAAGCTTACTTTAATTACTTTAAATTCATGCAAATCCATGCAATATGGGTCACCATTTCGAGAAATAGACGTTTTTAATTTAATTATTCCCCACAGGCGTCTAAACCATGCGAAACAGATCTATACACCCTCCTTTCCCTCGAAACAGATCTCTCTTTTTTCTTTTTCTTTTTCTTTTTTTTCTTCATTAGCCTATGCACAATTATTGGCAAAATTGGTTCTAAATTATTCAATGTTTATGTGCTAACAAGTAGAGTAAAAATAAAATAATTTGATTAATTTTGACCGTATGAAATTTCGAGGCCCATACCTGAAACCTAATGCTTTGTTGACATGGCTATATTATATTCTTTTAAAAAAAATTCAAAAGTCTAAAGAATTTTATTATAAAAAACTTAAAGATTGAAATGACGATTTTTTTTTTTTTGTTTATTTTTTATTTAATAATTAACATTTCAATTTATAAAATTACCTGTTTTCAATCATACTCTTCTTTTAGTGCATTTTTATTAATAATCTGACCATTAACGTTCGTCATATTTTAACAAATTCATATAAAAAAAATAACCCAAAAATGTTGAAGAGTACAAAATTTTCATTATTGTAAACTAAAAAAAAAAACATTCAATCATATTACTAACAAATAAAATGGATAATATGGTTTAACGATTAGTGTAAAATGGTCATCATAAAGTGACTGTCATTACTAAGGACGACCATCATTACTAAAGACGGTCGTCATTATTAAGTACAATCGTAAGCATACATTAATGTTCAAATATAAATTCATCACTTAAATGGCACAAGTGTAACGGACGTACAGTCTTTCCAGCCACCAGCTCATAACTGTTACAACTACCTCAAGTTGACTATTACATAGCCATTACAGAAAATTGAATGGGGAAGTTAAATGGCTATTAAATGAGCCATTTAACCCTCCATTTCAACCATAACTGATGGATAGCAATAACATGCTTGTTCATAGTTACAAACCGTCCATGTTAATGATGAATAAAAGTATTGACGAGCGTAAGTGTACTAGTTCCAGATAATATTTAATGTCCAAATGATAAATGAGCATGGAGCCATTACTGCCGTCCAATTATATGCATTTAATGGCTGTTACAGGCGTTAAAGGACTGAGGATAAATGGTCATTAGTAGGCCATAAATCCTCCAGCTGTGTTATAATGTTAGAGAGGCCAATAGATTGAGCATTCACTCACACAAAGGCTATAAAAAGCCAGGAGAGACAAGTAAATGATTCATGTTGAACACACTCACAAATTGCTTTACAGATTACTTATTTCTAAAGAGTTTAAATTAATTTAAGTATTGGAAGGTCCTTGCAGGCCCCAAACTGGTATCATTATCTACTTAGTGTTTTCTCTTACACCATATTTCCAAGTTGTCCATCGTACTAGCGAGGAACATATTGACGAGGCGAAATTGCGCTTTATTAGGGTTAATATATGAAGGTGTAATCAAACATAAAGAATTTAAATGAAAATTTTGAAATGTGAAAGACTCCAAATAAAGGGACTCTAAACATAAAAAAGCCAGAAGTGTATTATAAATTTAATCTATAATTTATGTATTAAACTTTGTATTATACCAAGAACACCAGCATCAATCCATCATTAACCATCAAAAGGACTCACTAATCATAGCTTTAAGTTCTACGTAAAGTGCTAATTACGTAACAAAGCAACAAAGCGATTGAATTGCCTTCCCCACCCAGAGTTCGTAGAAAAAAGAAAAAAAACACACACACACACACTCACTGACACTTTTTAAACCCACTTCGAAGTTTCTGGCAAGTTGAGCGTGGTTATAAACATATCCATCAAGCACTCTCTCTATATCTCTATCTAAAGAGAAACTACTCCAAAGTTCAAACATGGGAAGAAGAAGAAGCTCAAGCTCATCATTTCTATCACTCTTCATCTTCCTTGTCTCATTCACTTCTCTCCCCATTCCTTCTCTCTCTTCCGACACAGACACCTTTGTCTTCGGAGGATGCACTCAGCAAAAATACACACAAAACTCACCCTACGAATCCAACCTCAACTCCCTCCTCACCTCTCTTGTAAACTCAGCCACCTACAGTTCCTACAACAACTACACCATCACTGCCTCAACCCCACAAGACACACTCTACGGCCTTTACCAATGCCGTGGTGACCTTTCCATGCCTGACTGTGCAACTTGTGTGGCTCGCTCGGTCACCCAATTCGGCGTTTTGTGCCCCCAAACTTGCGGTGGAGCCGTACAGCTTCAAGGGTGTTATGTCAAGTACGATAATGCTACGTTTCTAGGTGTGGAGGACAAGACTGTGGTGTTGAAGAAATGTGGACCGTCGATTGGGTATGATGATGATGCTATGAGCCGTAGAGATGCGGTGTTGGGTGCTTTGGCTAGCTCTGGAGGGCCATATAGGGTTGGGGGGTCCGGTCAGGTACAAGGAGTGGCACAGTGTGTTGGGGATTTGAGCTCGGGTGAGTGTCAGGATTGTGTGTCTGAGGCCATCGGACGGTTGAAAAGCGATTGCGGTGGGGCTGTTTATGGTGATATGTTCTTGGCTAAGTGTTATGCAAGGTATCAGACTGGTAGTGCACACAGTATTTACTCCAAGGCTCATCATGGTAAGCTAGCCCATTTTACTACTTCTACTACCAAAATGTTTCCACTGATTTGGTTCACTGTTTCAATTCTTCTTGTAATGTGAGTATGTGACACTGTGAGCGAAGTAAAATCAATCTGTACACACATTGGGAAAATTACTGATAATCATGATGAATTTGTATATGTAAATCAATGGGGGCGATGCCTGTATAAACGAATGAATTATTGACAAATGTATTTTTACTTTTCAACAATTAAATGTGTATTACAACATCTATTATTCCTTAATTTGTGTCTTTAAGACACTCACGGTCATGAACAAATCAACATGGCTATGATTTTGTAAGATATTACAAAAAATGGCTTATCAAGCGTGGAAAATATCGTGGTCAATCCTTGGTTAGTTTGTGTTATTGGTAGCAATTGGAACTAGTCTATTTTTGTATAATCAAATTTGATTATCCAGTATTAGATTATTAGATTCTGAAATTTTCAGCCATGTTTTTTTTTTTTTTTTCATAAGAATTTTCAGCCATGTTGATTGTTGTGGCCAATCCTGGATTAATTTGTGTTATGGGTAGCAATTGAAATATTACCAAACTGAATCGGTCTGATTGTATGCTCAATTTTATTTGATTTTCCAGTATTAGAGTAATAGAATATTCTGAAATGTTCAGCCGTATATGTTGATTGGATCTGGGAAAAGGCCAAAAGTGTACAGCATTTTTCTTTAATAAAGAAACATAAAAATTTAAATATGTGGGGGAAAAAACCTAAGAATTTTCTAAGTTTTGTCAGTGAACTCCATTGTTTATAGGTTGTGGTTGTTTGCAGATAAATCGACTACTGACGGTGAGAAGACATTCGCAATAATAATTGGATTATTAACCGGAGTGGCTCTACTCATTATTTTCCTTACATTCATAAGAAAGGTGTTCGAGGGACCAGGTAATTAAATTCTTCACTTTCTTTTATGCCTTTAATTTAATATCTTCCTCATGTACTTTATTTCATTTCCATCTTAGAACTGGAAAAGCAGAAATCAGTGTTAATAAGTGTTAACTTTTGATTATTTGGCTGCTACTCTTTTCATGCAGGTAAATAAATTATATATTTATCAAAGTTATCGGCACTCAGCACTCAAATTCTCGACCTCTCCTCAAGTGTTTTGCTTTTTTAGACTCTGGCTCTTTTTGCTTCCTTTTTTTCCCCAATGATGCCTACTTTTCCTCTGCCTCTATCTTTTTCCTTTGTTCTTCTCTTGGATTTGCTTTATTTCTCACTCCAAAAGGAGGATTATAAGAAGGATTGAAAGACTTGTGATGGGGCACTTACTCGGAAAAAACCAAAGTTTAAAAGGGGATAAGAGGAGACTAAAAGATTCCACTTTCTTTTCCTATTGACAAAGCTGTTTTGTCTAAATATGAAAATGGCATATTCTTTATGTAAAGTTGCAGATGATGCTTCTTCTTTTTTTTTTTTTTGGTAATCAGATGATGTTTCTTCTTGATGTTGTATTCGTGTTATTAATTTTATTTACTTTTTTGTATCCTCATAATACAAGGATTTTATAAACCACTCAAAGCAAAATAATTCCTGGCCCCAAATGATATATATGCCAATTAACATTCCCAACCTAGAAATATGTGATTACATAATAATATTATATACTCTTATCTTAATTTCAAAGTTTTGACTGTTAGTCTTTTTTTTTTTTTTTTAGATTGTTGGTAAGAAAAAAGTATTACATGTGCATAAACATGTACTTAGAAACACTTGAACAAGCCAATATATATTACAAATCAATAACGTCTAAAAAAAATAATTAAAAAAAAAAAAAAAAAAAAAAAAAAACCCAAACTACTTATTGGTTTTATGCAAAGATATTGGATGCAAACAAATATTCAAAAAATATTTTTTATAAGAGATAGGTAGAGCCCATGCCACGCTGCTAGAGTTCACTAAAAAAAATATGTTCAAACATTAGCCCATGTCATCAACATTTAGCATGTTGTGCAATTTTAAATCAAATTAAATTTGGTTTAGATGCTTACTTGCATGCACCTGCTCTTGAAAATGGTTTAATGGTGGATTACCTTTAAAAATAAATAAATAAATAAAAAACAGATTTGTGTTACAATACTTGCTTCCTTGGATCAATCCATCAATCTTCCACTTGCTCAGTTAAGGAAATAGTGCTTGTCAATGCATTTGTCGTTGATTAAGGATGTATAACCTGACACGTTTGGCTTTTATGGATGGTATGCTCTTGAATGAATTTGTCAACTTTATATTTGTTTGTGTACTTTTTCTTTTTTTTTTCTTTTTTTTTCTTTTTACTTATGTAGAGCTTTTTTAAACCACAATTTTTGAAAGTATATGTATAATTTAGCCTACTTTTAACAAAATAACAATCAGCAAAAAGTTAAATAAGTCAAAGTCAAATGCAAACTATATCATATTAAGAATGAGATGATGAAATTAATGGATGATGTGCTGAAAGCCTGAAACTTCAATTGATGAAACATTTGGAGTTGATTAAAGAGGTGGCCATTTTATGGACACTCAGTGTTTTGGATTTTGATGGAAGGTACTTGGGATTTAATCTAATGAGGAAGGAATGAATGGAAGATGGACAAATGGTGTTTTTCTTGTCTCTAGTCGTCCTCCCTAGGTTTTTTGAAATGAAAATTTATTTCTCTTTCACCAAAAATTTTAGATCCATTTTTAGGCGGTATCAATTGTTTTGGATGCATGCAATATCACACACACATGCAGATCCTATAGGCAAATGAGATGAGTTGTCATCATGGTCTAACCGTGAAAAAACAATGTTGGATTGACACAAATATGATGCCATTGGAATGATCAAAAGCTTCAATATGGCGAGTTCCAACATACAAAAATTTCACACAAGCCCAGATAACTCACAAGAAAATGAAAAAGGGGATTTTGGAACAAAATATGTGCCAATAACTTCCCCATTCTAAATCGTTAAGATTCAGCATTGGTATCTTGAGAAAATTGGTGTTCAAACTTTATGGTGATACTTGATTCTCAAAAAAAAAAAAAAAAAATGGTGATACGTTGTTTGAGCCAAATTGAGGTTGGTAAGGCCAAGAGTCAAGTCTGTGAAAGTGGAAAAAATCGTGGAAAAATCCAAGTTTTACACAAAATCAGCTTGGTCCGCTTACTTGCTTTAAACTATTTCACCGGATTTTCACTTATTTTCCGAATACCAATCAAGCAAAATGATAATAAATCATTTTGAAAAATTGACTAAACCACCCGATATCCCACCTGAATTGACAGTTCTAATTCTCGATCAAAATTGCATAAACTTGGTACCATTTGAAAGTAGCTAGCCAACACAAACTTTCCAACGAGACTGTTGGATTATAGATTGACCCCAATTAGTTAATTCAATTATCCAAGTTGATCAATTATGTCAAATTACATGCAATATCATGAACGCAACAGAAATCACAATTCTAATCTAGAGTGCAACGGAAATAAATTTGACAGAGTGATTTGTTGATTCATAGGGAAAACCTTATCAAGGCAAAAACCCCACTGAATGAATTTCAAGTCACTACTCTTAAGAATCCACTAATCAAGAATTAAGTGATTACTAGTACAAAGAATCTTACCACTACCCGACCTATCCCAAAGTACCTACCTGCAGTAGAATCCTTATGCTAATTTCCAATTAGACTTGATTTTGTAGAGACTTTTTCAATTTCACAAATCTCTAATCTGTGACTAACTCTCAGTAACTTGAAGTTTGTTATTGGATGCAAAGTTCTTTACTACACACTTGTAGAAGAGAAAACAACTTGGTCACCTAAGGTGCATAAGTGAGCAATAACTTCACAAGAAGCATATAGATTTTCTATATGAGTCTCTGTGTATGATGACGGTTGAAAAATAAAGCTTTTATATCATCTGATATGTTAGAAAATGAAACCCTAGAAAGCCAAGTCATCATGGACTGAAAAACAGATCCAAAAATTCGAGATCTGTGAAGTTCGATAGATTGAGATATATCAAGGTTCATTAATTCTCAATAGAAGCAGGTATTGAGCTAGGTGTTGAGCCACCAGTTTTCAGCTTTTCACACTTATTTCTTTGTGCTGTAATACTACCATTTGTAAAATCTTTTCAAAATACTTCATAATATTCTCGAATCCACTTAGAACTACCCAAATTCAAGTAAAATACATTTTGTTATAGGATACGTCAAGTACATAAAAATATAATCCTAAACAAACACCAAGACACCCAAACTAGAGGTTGGAAAGGCCATCAACTAATGCTAAAAAGGGAGTTCTGTCAACAATATTTTGACCAGCCTCTTCTTCTTTAGTAAATAATAATGCAATCCAGCATTTAGTGGATTACATGCTGGCATAATGAGACACGAAAATTGCTTGTTTTCTCTCTAAAAGCAAGAACCACACAGTATATGCTCTTACCGATTATTAGAGCTTTTAGTAATGAATATGACCTAAAGTGGAAAAACTTAACGCAGCAACGTTTAGATAGAATTAATTTCATACCACAAAGCACTTGACAAATCATCGAATGGGAACAAGTTCAGTTGTTTATACCAATTATGGTTGCGACTTGCGAGGCCAAACCTTTTATGCTAGACTGAGTATATACAATTCAGCAACCCTCCACCCCACATATAATAGAGTTGTATGGAATCAACCACTGGGATTGCTGAGCTTATTAGTTAAGGAACCACACACACAGAGAAAAAAATAAAAACGTAGCATGAAAGAGATTGTGGTCTTCCAGGAAAGGAACCAAAAAAAGGTATTCATTCAAAAAATAAAAGAACCAAGAGTCATTATTTATGCCCTGAAAGAAAGAAAAAGTCCTAATAAATTACAGCTAGTATAGACCAATATAACTTTATCTGTCGATAACCTTTCAATTTGATAACCAGTATATAATTGATATGCAAATGCACTGTTAAGCAATAAGGCCATCTTTTTCAAACATCCCATGATTGATACAAAGATATCAATAATGCTAATCTCTTTCGGTAGCTTTTGGTGTACATATTACAAAATGTGAAGCTCAGGATACCAACTTTAATTTCCCTTTAAACATTGTCAAGTCACATAAGCTTTATATATTTCAATCGAGAAAAGAACATTGTAGAATCGATTACTATGAGTATCCATGAGTCATATCAATATATGTGAATTACACATTATTATAAAGTGGAGAAAACAAATAGTTTTACTCAATAATTTCTTTTTCTTTTTGAATATTCTCAATGTGACTTTGGAAATTATCACTCAAAAAACCTTCACATGAAAAAAGAAAATGTTAAGGACATGGAGATAAATACTTTGGGGAGTTTCCTTAAATAATTAATATAATATATAAAGACACACTCTAACCCAAAAAGCCTAAGCCTAATAGATACGTGTTCAATTATATTATATTAATTACTCATTTCTCTCATCATTGTTTAATATGGGACTCCTGTATACCCAACAGTCTCCCCCTCACATGTGAGTCTCTGCCGCTTTATGGGTTTCAAAACCTCTCTGTGAGCCATGAACGAGTCCTACTCATTCCCCCTTGCCTAATGAGATTTTTCCTTCACTAGTGCATCATCTATGCGCCTCCTCCACGTGTCAATCTCGCACGTCTCTTATCCTTCATGAGAACCTCACACCCCACTGTTGTCTAGCACCATTGGTAATAATACTCATTTGTTGGGCCTTTTTTCCAAGATCATTTGTGTGGGCTTTATGGGCTTGCTTGGTGTAATATACCATCTTGCTCCAACTGTGAAAGGGATCCATCCCCGCTCCATTTGCTAAAGGGCTCCAAGTAAGCTTGCCACCTTTTGCCCTGCACCACTATGGGCTCTAATACCACTAGTTGGGGAGATAAACACTTTGGAGAACTTTCTTGAACAGTTAATGTAATATATAGAGATACATTTTAACTCAAAAAGCCTAAGCCCAATGGATATATGCTCAATTATGTTATATTAACTACTTATTCTTCTCATCATTATTCAATATAGGACTTTAGTATATTGTAGGAATCAAAATTCTACCAACAATAGAGGTAGGCATCAACATATCAAGGAAAATAAAAATAATAGTAGTTTCAAGTATCAAACTCAAGTACCAAATGGAAGGAATACATTTAAGGGTAGTGTTCATTGGTTAGCTAAATCGATAATGAGGATTGAGGTGTTGTATATTGGTTTTTAGGGGCTTAGGAGGTCTTACATGTTTGTGTTCTAATGGTTCTTGATGATTAAAAAGATGCAAATTGATGTTAGATAAAGCTAGGGTTGATGGTTAAGCAATTAGGGTTTTGGATTGTATGTAGGAATTGTATGAAAGATAGATTTAAGAATGGAATTACATGTGAGTGCTGGATGAGGGGAATGGTTGTAATCCCTTTGAGAGAGTTACTTTTTCTCAAATGAGATCACTTCTAAGGTATCTTGACCTCCAAGCAAGACTACAATAGTCTAAGGATAAACAAGTTTATTCTATCTCATTCTTATCAAATGAGGGATAACACTTTTCTATTTATACAACTTAACATCTAATTCTATTTGGCCACATGTGGCTCTCTCCTATTGGGTGGCCTTTCTAGTAGATGTTAAAGATGGATAATTGTATATTTAACTAGTGTTAAATAAAGTCTAAATAGGGTTGTCCAACCAAAACTCAAAAAATCCATCCTTTTCATCAGAGCCATCAAAATTGGAACTGACTCGATCTGAGTAGTGTGGTGGTCAGCAGTTGGTATGTGTCTTCAACACCTGATATTGGCATGCTAAGTGACAAGTTTCACTATCTAAGACTCGAGAAACTCGATTTGACCTAAGACCCCATTGTTCTCCCCCTCCCCTCACCATGAGCCACTTTCTTCAAGTTTTGTTATTGTTCATCGTAGATTCGGAGAGATCTTCACCAAATCAATGGAGATCTCTACAAATCTATTGAGATCTCAACAAGAACTAGTGACAACTTGGTCAAACCTCTTGAGTTCCATAGTGTGATGACAATGACATCGACATACACCATGAGAGAAGCAACTTTGATGAACTCAACCAAAGGGATTACAAGGCATGTGGTGATCAATTTCAACATAATCTATGGTTGGCAAAAAGGTCTAGAACTTCAACACCCAAAGTTGTTAAGTCAAGTGGCAGGAGCACCTTAAACCCAATCCAACTTGAACAGTGAGCACCCTTACTCCCAACAAACACGCATGTACTATTTAATTTGTGCATATGCTAGAACTTATCAAGTCTAACTAACTTTTATTATTTAACCAAATTATATAAGAGAATTCTAATGTGAGCTCCAATTCAACATGCTTCTAACATGTGTCCTTAGTCCTAGAGATTGTTGTGTCAATTTGGAAGCAAAGAGGTTCTAGGTTGATAAGCACTTAAGGTGTCAAGGAAGTGTCAAAATGAGGCCTCCATCTACTGATTAGAAGGCTAGATTCTAAATCTGACTTAAGTGCTAATCGCCACTTTATGCTGAAAACTCTGTGAATATTTGTTTGCACTATTTTGCTCATAAAAGTACTTCCTCCTTTAAAGAGATATATTGTCTATGTTAACGTGTATAGTGTTGTGGGCTTTAGGCCCAACTAGATTACTTGTATAGCACACATTCTTGTACTACACTCTTACTTGTATTACACACATATGCCTCCTATATAAAGACACTCATGTATATTCTTTTACTATGAAATACAATACTATTAATTTCAGTATTTCTAACATGGTATCAAAGCCATTGCTTTGACCTTTCTTAGCAATCTTGTCTTCATTGGCATTACTCCATTCTTAACATCACTTCCGCCGTCACAACAGTCGCCACAGCCTCTTGCCGTTGAACCTCTGACGTCTTCCAGCTGTTGTCTTTAGGTTCTGAACCTGCAACCGCTACCGTTGAGGAGTCCTGCACCGCACAAACCACTACACGTGTCATCACCACCGCAAATGTTGCACCGATTATGTTTCTGCAGGTATCACTGAGACCATCTTATGCTGATCTACACATTGGTGGAAGCCTCGCAGACATCATCGACTGCACATGTTGCCCAAAGTTTCTACGTCGAAGCTCACATGCCCCACGCACCGTCATCAACTCTAAGCTGACGTCACCTGTGACATCATCATTGCCACGTTGGCCCTAGCTTACGTCAACATCCAGTCATCTGCTGACGTTAACGCCATGTCATCTTGCTGATGTCATCTCCGCTAACCGTTGACTGAGTTGACTTTGATTGTTGACTATTCCCTAGGGTTGACTTTTGCCGTCTAGGTTCACCTTACCCAGTTTTTCACGTAGATTTTTTTTTTTTGTAGTCTGTTTTTGCATATTGTCTCTAAATGGATAAAAAAGATATTTTTCTTCCTCGCCCTATCAACACTATATTGGAGGGGAATAAGAATTACTTATCTTGGTCTTAAGCTATTCACAATTTTCTTAAGAGTCGCATGCTCTAGCAATATTGTACTGGTGCAATTACTATTCTTATCAAGGGGGCAAGTGAAGAAGATGTTGCCTTCTTCAGTTGCATGATTGAATGGGATAGTCACAACCACATGATCCTCACATGGATTCGGAACACTTCCATTTCTGCATCTCCAATCTGTTGGGCAGCTTTGATGATACAAAATCGATATGTTGGCCAAAAGGTACTCCACTACTCACGGATCCATGAAATATCAGTTAGTGGTTGAACTACATCAACTCAAGCAAGAACCAGGGCAATCCATCAATGACTACTATGATCAGCTTCGCTTCATTTGGGACCAAATTGACCTTTCTGATCCAACTTGAGCATGCTCAAAGGATGCTCAGCAATATGCTACCATTAGAGATGAATTTCGTCTCTATGAATTCCTGATGTCACTTCACAAGGACTTTGAGCCCATCTGAGGTTAGCTTCTTAAAAGGTACTCCATTACTCACAGATCCATGAAATATCAATTAGTGGTTGAACTGCATCAACTCAGGCAAGAACCAGGGCAATCCATCAATGACTACTATGATCAGCTTCACTTCATTTGGGACCAAATTGACCTTTCTGATCCAACTTGGGCATGCTCAAAGGATGCTCAGCAATATGCTACCATTAGAGATGAATTTCGTCTCTATGAATTCCTGATGTCACTTCACAAGGACTTTGAGCCCATTTGAGGTCAGCTTCTTAATCGCAGTCCTCCTCCCTCTCTTGATACTGATGTAAACGAGTTGGTTAGAGAAGAAACTCGTCTTGCAACCCTTCAAGCCTAGAATAAGTTTAATGTTTTGGCTATTACTCCTTCTGCTCTACCTATAGAGCAACCTCAGCAATCAGGTGATTCCTCTGGCTCTAGCAATCGTCGCAAGCAGACCAATAAAAAGTTCTGTAACTATTGAGACTTGTTACTATCGCAACAAATCTACTGCTGTTGTTGCTAATACTGAGCCTACTCCGTTGATGCCTTCCATTTCAGCTGAGTCTTATTCTTCTGGATCCACTATCAACCTCTCCCCTACTGAACCACAGGACATCATAGCTCAGGTTGTTTGTATGGCTGGTAATGCATCTCTTTCCACTGCTCTCTCAGTTTTTCCCAGTAAGTCTCAAACTTGGCTTTTTAATTCTGTCTATTGCAATCACATGACACCTCACTCGTCCTTATTCTCCAAACTTAACCCTGCATCACATTCTCTTAATATTCATATAGCTGATGGTTCCACCATGCATGAGAATAGTCTAGGTTTTGTTTCGACCTCCAACATCTCTATTCCTAGGGTCTTCCATGAACCTGACCTATCTTATAATTTGTGCTCTGTGGGACAATTAGCTGAACTAGGATATCGCCTTATTTTTTACTATTCTAAATGTATTGTGCAGGATCCGAGGAAGGGGCAAGAGTTTGAGACCAGTCCTAGAGTTGGGCGTATGTTTTCTGTGGACAATCTTCATCTTCCACCTGTTGCTCATGTTTCTGTTGCTGCTGTGGTTTCTTCCTTACCTTCTCTCGCTCTTTGGCATTCTCATCTTGGTCATGCACCATCTTCTATGGTACAACAATTAGCTTCTAAGGGTCTATTAGGTTCTGTGTCCAAAGACAATTTTGATTGCACTTCATGCTAGTTAGGAAAACAGTTAGCTTTACCTTTCAATAATAGTGAATCTATCTCTAATAATATTTTGAGTTAATTCATTATGATGTTTAGGGACTTTCTCCTATTGCTAGTATTGGTGAATCTTAATATTTTGTTATTTTTATTGATGATTATTCTCGTTATAGTTGGATCTTTTCTATGAAATCTCATTCTAAAATTTTACCAATATACAGTAATTTTACAAAAATGGTTGAAACACAATTCCCCAAACATATCAAAACTTTTTGATCTGATAATGCTCTTGAATATACTCAATATACTTTTCAAGCTCTATTACATTCCTATGGCACTATAATCATCTAACTTGTCCAAATACCTCTCAGCAAAATGGTCGAGCCAAACGAAAATTTTGTCATATTCTTAACACTGTTCATGCTCTTCTTCTTTCTGCCAAAGTTCCTACCCCATTTTGGGGTGAAGCTATTCTTCATGCTGTTTATGCTATTAATCGCATTCCAAGCACTGTCATCCATAATCAAACTCCGTATGAGCGCCTTTTTGGGTCACCCTCTGACTATCATCATCTGCGCTTCTTCGGATCTGCTTGTTTCGTTTTTCTTCAGCCTCATGAGCACAACAAACTTGAGCCTCGATCTAAACTTTGTTGTTTCCTTGGTTATGATGAAACTCAAAAGGGGTAACGATGTTATGATCCTGTCTCTCATTGTCTTCGTGTTTCCCGTAATGTTGTCTTTTGGGAACACCGCTTGTTTGTTGAATTTTCTTACTTTCATTCTTCCCTGACTACCTCCTCTGTTTTAGAAATCTTTCCAAATGAGTCTCATGTTCCTTTTACAAATACTCTTGATCTTCCTTTGGACTTCTCTATCCAACCTCCAGATATTTTTAATGCTTCTCCTAGACAGGTCGAAGATGAATAGGTTGATGACGAGCTGCCCCACCTTAAGCTTGGATCCCCTGCTCCTGCTCTGCCTAAAGATCCTCCACAAGACATTCCACCTCGCCACTCAACTCAGGTAAGATCCATTCCTGCACATTTACTTGACTATCATTACACTGCCTTTGCTATACTCCACGAGCCTCACACCTATCGTGAGGCCTCCACTAACCCTTTATGGAAGATTGCAATGAAAGATGAACTTGATGTATTAACCAAAAATCATACTTGGGATCTAGTTACTCTCCCTCCTAGACAATCTGTGGTTGGTCATAAGTGGATCTATAAAATCAAGACTCACTCTGATGGGTCCATTGAGTGTTACAAGGCTCGTCTTGTTGTAAAGGGTTTTACATAGGAGTATAGGATTGATTATTAAGAGATCTTTACTCTAGTTGCTCGTATCTCATCTATTTATGCCCTCTTAGCTGTTACCGCTGCTAGTAAATGGGATCTTTTTCATATGTATGTTAAAAATGTCTTCCTTAATGGGGATTTAAGTGAAGAAGTTTATATGCAATCTCCCCCTAGTCTCTCTGTTGAATCAAATAAGGTTGTCGCCTTCAACGTACACTTTATGGCCTTAAACAAGCTCCACGAGCTTGGTTTGCAAAGTTCAGCTCCACCATCTTTCACTTGGGTTACACTACCAGTCTTTATGATTTTGCCTTATTTCTTCTTTGCACTGATAAAGGCACCATTTTGCTTCTCCTATATGTGGATGATATGATCATAACTAGTGATGACCTTAGTAGCATTCAAGAACTCAAGGATTTCCTCAATCAGTAGTTTGAGATGAAAGATCTTGGACATCTCAACTATTTCTTGGGTCTTGAAATCACTCATTTCACACATAGTCTTTATATTACTCAAGCCAAGTATGCGTCTGACCTTTTGTCTCGAGCTGGACTCACTGACAGCAAGACTGTTAACACTTTAGTTGAACTTAATGTGCATCTGACACCCTCAGGAGGGAAACCATTGTCTAATCCCTCTCTTTACAGAAAATTGGTTAGCAGTTTAGTTTATCTCACAGTTACTCGTCCAGACATTGCCTATGTTGTTCATCAAGTGAGCCAGTATCTGTCTGCTCCACGATCGACTCACTTTGTTACTGTTCTGCACATTCTTCGATACTTGCAAGGTGCTCTCTTCCATGGCCTTTTCTACTCAGCTCAGTCTCCTCTTGTACTCCGTGCATTCTCTGATGTTAATTGGGCAGGAGATCCCACTGATCGCAGGTCCACTATTAGTTATTGTTTTCTCTTTGGTTCTTCTTTGATTTCTTAGCGAAGCAAGAAACAAACCTTTGTGGCCCGCTCCAATACTAAAGCAGAATATCGTGCCCTTATTGATACCACATCTGAGCTTCTTTGGCTACGATGGCTTCTTAAGGACTTAGGTGTGTCCACATCCTCTGCTACTCCTCTTTATTGTGACAACCAGAGTGCCATTCATATTGCTCACAATGATGTCTTCCATAAACAGACTAAACACATCGAGATTGATTACCATTTTATCCGTTATCATCTTGTCCATGGTGCTCTCAAGCTCTTCTCGGTCTCCTCTAAAGATCAACTTGCAGATATCTTCATCAAGTCATATCCTAAGGGACACCTTCGTGATTTGGTTGACAATCTCAAGCTGGTCTCACATCCACCTTGAGTTTAAGGGGGGTTGTTAACGTGTATAGTGTTGTGAGCTTTAGGCCCAACTAGATTACTTGTATAGCACACATTCTTGTACTACACTATTACTTGTACTGCACACATTTACCTCCTATATAAAGACACCCATGTATATTCTTTCACTATGAAATACAATACTATTGATTTCAGTATTTCTATCGGTCTAAATTCTAAAATCCTAGATTTTACTCTTTTAATATAGGCACATCCCACCTGAATGGCCTTCTAAATATAAGATCCATTTCTGGAATTTGGATAGTGTAAACTAGATGAATTGGAAAAAATGCTTGAAACTCTTTGTAGACTTTGCTACTGCCTTTCCAACTACAACAGCCTTGTAAGACACTATATTCATAATTGTCTTTGCAAATAACGCAGCTCCAGGGATGGAGCTAAGCTTGGACTATGGGGGCGAATGGCCCCCAATTTTTTTTATAAAAAAATATTAGTATATATATAGTTATTAATTTTAGCAATTTTGTTCTATAAATTTGCACTTTGCCTCTTTAACAATATCTTTAATTCTTTTAAGAGTAATGATATAACCACAAAATTTTCTACAATATTTTTACAAATTATTGAGATAATAAATTCTTATTAGTTTGCATTTAGGTCTACCACTTACATTACTTTTTTACTTACTAATGACATTAGTAATTTATAATAAAGTTTGTAACTCTAACATTTTTCTACTTTTAAAAGCCTAAAAAAATTATAAGTCCAAAATCTAAAACAAAATATACAAGCCAAAAAAAAAAAAAAATCCTAACCAACAAATTTTACCAAAAAAAACCCAGTTTTTTAAAAAATTTTAAACAAAATAAATTTATCCTTACCGAGCAGTAGACACACATAAAATAAAATAAAAAATAAAATAAAAATAAAGAAAAAGCCTTTAGGGCACTGTTGTTCTAACTTCTAAAGTTTCACGTGAGAAGTTGTCCAGGTTAAAAAACAAGAGTTCAGTAAAAAAATAAGAAATTAAAAAACAAGAGATAAATTGACACCAAGATAGATTCGGACTGTTCGTTTCTTTCTTTCACTAGTCTGAGTTGACGCAAATTATTATTGAACGAGGCCCAGTTCAAATTTAATAGACCAAAACATCTTCAAAGCCCAAGCCTAGAATTTCTCGCTAGGTCAAACAGGTGATAACATGGAAATGTAAATAACAAATCTATTGATACAAATTTTTCATAATTGTTTGAAGTATTTTCTGCGACGATTTTTTGCTTATTAAGAGTGATGTTATTTGTGAGTTTATATGAAAATGATAATTATTTTAATCACAACTTTTCACTTTAACCAATTGTGAGGAAAATAATGATTCTTTTTTTCTTAATTTCTAAATGTGAAAATATTTTTATTTCTAGCATTTCACAAATATGATATCATTTTTTATAATTCAATAATTATAACAATAGCAAGGAAGGTTATGAATCATAATTCTCTTTATAAAAGAAAATAAACAATATCATTAAATTATAATGCTCTTCAAATATAAATAATTTTTTTTAAGAGAGTTTCAACCTAATTATAACCTTTTCTCATCAGACTAAGATACCAATCAGTTTTTGGTGTAAGCGAGAATTGAAACATAGATCTCTTATTCAACCATCAGAAACTTTAACAGTTAAGGTAACTGGAACTCGCCTAATATAAATAATGTTGATTGTGTATAAATGACAGATATACAATTTTCTATTAAAAAAAACTTTAAATACAAAAAAATTAATAAATTTATTTATTAAATTATTACTTACATTTATTACTATAAAAATAGCTTAAATAGTAAAATTTATAATTATTTTAATATTTTTCTGATACCCACGTAATCCACATGTACATAAAGTAATTAAAAATGATTTTTTTAAAGATTTTTTTTTTTTTGAAGTAATTCAAAATGATTTTTATATAATTTTTTTTTTTTTTTTTTTGAAATAACACAAGTTGGATCATCATTTTCTCCAAAGTTCTAGACAAAGCTAGAGGCTAAAACAAATTGCTTCTTATATCCAATTTGCTTCTTAGACCCACGGAACCTTCTGGATTCTCTCCGTTACACCTAGAAGCTAAAACAAATTGCTTCTTATATCCAATTTCAGACATATCTAAGCCAAAGCTAAACTCTTAAGAAAATAACACCATGGCTGATGCGTTTTTTGGGTACCCCTTCAGGCGCTTCTTCTTGAGCCCTACGATCTTCCGTGAATGGTCAGGATCGACGGCCCTCATGGACTGGCTCGAATCCCCTAATGCCCACATCTACAAGATCAACGTTCCAGGTAACACCACTGGACTCTCTCATTTCATTTGGGTACTAAGCATAATTGAATCATTGTTATTCATATATTCTCCCAATCTTTTAATTCTCTTTGCTTTTTAATTTTTCAATTTCAATTTTCAACTGGGTTTTTCTTATTTTGCAATTGTCTCACCTTTTTGAGAGGAAAATTTTTGTGAGTTTGTAAGAGTTTTCAATTTTTTTTCAAATGGGTTTTGCTCAAATTATGGATTTGGACTAAGCGAATTTGTGTGTGAATAGGTTACAGCAAAGATAACATAAAGGTGCAAATAGAGGATGGTAACGTTTTGCACATAAAAGGAGAAGGTGGGAAAGACGAGCAGCACAATGCAAAAGACACTGTTTGGCTTGTAGCTGAGAGAGGGACAGGAAAGGAAGAGTTTTCTAGGGAAATTGAATTGCCGGAGAATGTGAAGGTGGATCAGATTAAGGCCCAAGTAGAGAATGGTGTTCTCACTATTACTGTCCCAAAAGATACTACCCAAAAGTCATCCAAAGTTAGAAACATCAACATTACTAGCAAGCTTTGAGTTTTAAGGCTTGAGCTAGAAGCCCAGAATGATGGTTTGAGAATAATAGTGGATGGTCTCTAAAATGTATAATGTATGGGATATTATGTGTAATAAAATCGACTCCAATAATACCAATGACGTCTTTTCTGGGTTCAGATTGCCTTTCTTCATAAACACTTCTATCTTTCATAATCCATGCATATTTATCAAATGGTAGAGGACTTTTATACATGAGTCTGATCCTACTTTGGTATAACAAGGATGCCGTTTCAGAGGATACCCTTATATGATAAATACTACTGTATACACAAAAAATTTGACACCCTTGTATGATTAAGGGTCGGGTTAACATGCGTCTTAAGGGCGTATTAATAAAATAAAACAAACATTAATAAATTCTTATAATTAATATTACTGTATACACAAAAAATTTGACATTCTTTTTAACGTCGGCTGTGTTGGTATGCATTTACTAGATTTTTATTTTGACCCATCAATGATATTACTTTTTTATTTATTGCTATCCATTTGCCACACATTAGCGGTATCAAATTTTTATTGTTTCTCTGGACTTTCTCTACCCTTATATACCCTTTTATATGATATTGAATCAGAGAGCAATGTTCTTAAGCCTGAGGTGCTTTTTGCTTCTTTGTAATTAACTCAAATAATTTGCAATATATTTCTCTGTTATATGGGGTACCCTTAGTCTTCTCTAGAATCAAACACGAAAAGATGAAATCTTTATTGCTTCCATTTAGTTACAAATAAGACTTCTGAACTAATATCCCATCACAAAACTTCCAACATGCCCCCATACAACATGAAAAGAATCTACCAAGTCACTTAATGTAATTAAGAAGTTAGTTTGTGATGGCATGTCATTCAATTTATAATCCCTTGTCATTCTTGACCAACCAATCTCACGCATGGTTTTTACTTATTGACTTATACGGGTGACTTGATATGACTATTACAAGAGATAATTTCAACATCAGCCCCTCCATTTGTGGTCCACTCTGATCATTCAGGTTGACAACATCTTCTCTTGTCATTCATGTATGATCATGATTTACAGGACGAAAAGGATCCAGTTCGTCAGTCACTTTGCTTCGCACGGTTCATATATTTGTCTTCTTCTTTTTTTGGTGTAAATATATTTGTCTTCTTCATCCTCTATTTATCTTGCAAAAGGTACCCAATCCATTATATAATTTTAGATTGGACCTTATCAAATCCTGGTAAAAATTTTGGGCAGTAATAGCTAAGTTGGGTTTGAATATATGGCATGGGCCTCGCTATTTTAATTCATTTACATAAGAAGATGTCATCATTTCATTTGATAATGAGTTGGATAGATTTCTGCAAAACATGGAAGTAGAACGTACTATTACTGCACAATTTTTATTTATTTATAAGGATACTAGTACTACAATTGGTTAGGCAGCTGGTTAATTTAATGCTTGTTGTTCTAAGAAATATATCATGGCATCTCTTATACGCATTATCTCTCTCATATTGTATGAACCTACGTAATTAGGATTCGTGCACGTGTGCGCGCGCATGCACACATACACACATACACACACACACATATATATATATATATATATATTAAAAACCAAAACTCAAAGAAAATTAAACTAAACTCTAAATCGAATTTCAATTGGAGTTCAATTGTGTGTTATGTGTCCCATTTAATTTTTGTATCAAGTAAATTATCGAGTGAAAAATCAAAAATTCTAAATTCAATTAGATTTTAAATTGGATTTCAATTGAAATTCAATTTTGCGCCACGTGTCTATCTAAATTTTAAATTTTTGTAACAAGTGAATTATTGGTTGCAAAAATCGAAGAGCCTAAATCCGATTAAATTCTAAATCATATATATAATGAGAAACCATTACATATTTTAAAAATCAATAGTTTGAAAAATGTGTAAAATAATACCATGCATAATTTCAACATCTTCTAAAAAAAATTATAATTTGAACTGTATAATTGTGATTGTTTTTAATTAATTGTACTTGTGCATATGCATGGAGTTACACTCTAATATTATAAACGAAATAATATTGTTCACTAATTTCTTAACTTCTCATTAGATCCCACGTCATTATTGCTCGCTCACTTTGAACACCTTGATTATCTGTCATCATTCCTTAAGATATGTAAGTCAAGTTCAGCTATAAGTACTACAATTTATGACATAAATCTTGCAAAATTATATGTCAAAATTTAACCTCAAAAAAAATTCAAATTAAATTTTTTGTTTATTATCCTATACTTCAAAATGACTAGTCAAACTACAATTAAGGTTTCTCTTAACCACTTAACCACTTAATAGTAAAATCATCTGTCTCACTTTTATGTTTCACTTCATATTCCATCAATCATTACTTGTCATATATTCATTAGATTTTCCTTATAAAATAACCAAAATTTAAATTGGGAAAAAAAAAAATCAAACACATGACACACCATAATTGGTAGAGTATAAAATAAAACAAAAAGCATAAGACAGAATATTTGTATTCATATTCAGATTAATCTAGTACACATTTGATGTATGACTGAATGCATGCGGCATGCTCATAACACACATTTATATTGATCAAATCCAAATCAATACAATTGTAGTGGGCCTTTTTGTGGTTAAAGTGGGTTGGGCTGCCTCCTGTGTTATTGGGCCTGAGTGTTTTGAGTAAGGAAGTTGAGACCGATCCAACTGTAATTCAACTTGATCTGGCTTGTGCAAAAACTATGCATCGTCTGCCAGGAGCACGCTTACGGCAGGCGGAACTGTTTCAAATGGATTGCGGCAAGCAGATATGATAATAATAATAAAATCAAAGACTTTGAGATCTTTATTAAGGTGAATAGATAAACCTTACTTAAAGAAAAAGATAATCACAGTTTTAACAACAATTATTTTATAAGAAAAGTAAAGGGGAACAAGTGGGTAGTATGTGAGTTGATTGAGAGTGTAAATAAATTAGATCAGGTCTGACCCGCAGAACCAAAACCAGAGAGGGAAGAATACCTCTTCTCAAAGTGAATAATCTCTCAGGGAGATCCTGCCACGGAAATTAATCATTTTAAGGGAAGTGGACCTGAATTATTGGCACACAAGAACACCTTTCATTTCCGGCAGAGAGCAAGATTTTGAGAGGGAGAGGGGGAATCAACCTATTGGTGCATGCCTGCCGTTCTCATTCTCTATCTTTTTTTTCTCTCCTTTTCTAATATTCCCCTTTTTCTTATCTTTTTTCTTTTCTTAATCCTCGTTTCTATTTCCTGGTTTTCAAGTCCTCAACACTGCAATGCTTACTGTTGTTGTTGTGTTTTTTCTTGTACACGGCAAGGGCCTCTTTATAGTGCCTGCCGTGACCGGATTTTACTATTCTAGCCCTTAACCACCTTTATCTGGTTTGGGTGTACTTGCCGACTACCACTGATCCGACTGTATGCCACTCCCCATCGCCAGACAAAAGAAAGTTATTTTGTCTGTTTGTCTGCTGTGGCACCCTTTCCTACTACGATGTGGGTGCCTTCTCTCTCCCTATCCCTCATGGCATGCACCTAGTGGTTCCAACTCAGCTATGCCCATTTAGGTGGTATGTCATCCCAGCAGAACACTTCCCCCAAAAGAGCCCTAGCAGGAACCTCAAAATAGGTTTTCCCCTTTCCCCACCACCAAACCATGCCCTCTTACTTCTGACACATGACCTCACCATGTCCTATATTGGCTAGGTACAGGCTGGTGAGGTCTAGGCCTTGCGCGTGCCTCTCTTCCATGTATGTCCAAAATCTGCCTGCTGCTCATGCACCTACCGTGATTGGTCTGCACAGTCTACCGTCCATTCTTGACCATTTTCTGATTTCCCTTTCCTTTATGGCTTGCCCTAGTTGGGGCTGGGCCTTACTTGATGGTGGGCTTTGCTTTTACCTCAACCCACCATTCTTCTTGCTACTATCTCCTGTCATACCACTTTATCATTCCTGCTGCGAAGTTGTTTTGTTTCAATCTGGCTGGGTCCATTTGGGCCTGCCGTTTATTCTTCCCCTAATGGCTCAGCAAAACCATTGGTTCTTGTATTACATTACTAGCGGGCTCATGTATCCCATTTGTTTTTCCTTGGGCGTCCCAGGCCCGTTTGCTTCCTTTTGGGCCTGGCGTTTATTCTTCCTCTAATGGCCAAGCAAGACCATTGGTTCTTGTGTTACATTACTAGCGAACTCCTGTGTCCCATTTGTTTTCCCTTGGGCATCCCGGACCCGTTTGCTTTCCTTGGGCTTCCTTGGCCCTTTTCCTAACTTCACATTACCATGGGCTTTTACTAAATTATTTGGGCTTCCTCGGCTTAATTACGTTATTTCTCATCCTTGGGGTTCATGGGGGTTCATGGGCTTGCCATCAACCCCTTACTTTCTTTACTTTCGTTACTTTGAGCCTGTCGCGGCCCATTCTCACTTTTTCACATCATATACTGTCCATAATTTGCTTTTTCTCTCTTTCCAGGCTCCTTTAAGCCCATTTACCTCTTCAAAACTCATTTGTTTATCTCATGGGCCTGTGATCCATTATTCCTACCGCTTGAGCTTAATGGGTTTTCTATCCGTTTGCCAACTCCTTTCTGTCTGTGTTGCTGGGCTTCTCCCTTCCACTTGGGCTTCCAAAATGGCCATCAACAACAATATACACACCATAACTCAGAGATACATCACAACTTTCATTTGATTAATTTCTCTTTGGATTATTTATTTTATTGGATAGTATATATTATTTTAATAAGTTGTACAGTAAAATAGAAACTGGGATGATATTATTTGCAATTCCAAATGCTAATAGTCTTACTAAGCTTACTTGCAACAACATAATCCTTGTTCACACTATAATTACTTTTGGGTTGTATTAATGGGCACCGTTAACAACACAATTATTGGTAGTTTTTCAACTTTTTGACCAATTTTAGATAATTTTTTATTTCTTTTAATAATTTTTTTGATAACTTTTTTTATTTAAGTGAGACACAAAAAAAGAAAATGTTAACCTGCATTTGCACGGTGCTGGCTAACATTTCCCATTACTTTTATCAAAGACTTTAAGAAGGGATGAAACAATTGTTAGGTTACCCAACAAATAGAAAGCGCCGTAACTTGACATAAGGCCAACTATTTATATGTCAGTTCGTCATCTCCCTGTTGGGAAACAAATAAGAGGACCCCACTGTCTTTTCCTTTTGCGTCGTATGGGTACGATATCCAACAATGTTAGTTGGGTGTCTTTATTTCAATTAATTTTATCATTTAAAGATTGAACTTTTTTTGTTATTATGAGTTAAGTATATAGATTGATAAATTGTTAGGTTAGTTTTTTTTAAAAGAATCTTATCTGATTGTAGTAGATACATATTAGATTTCTTTGAATTTTTTTCTTCTTTTAGGAACTAATTTCTTTAAATTTAGATATTAAATTGGACAAAATTTAGTTAAAAAATTGATTATAACCTTAAACTACAACTTTATTTAAAATCATTTTATTGGATTTGAATTTTGAAAAATACACCGTTGGATTACATCTTTTTCTTATACTTACAAAATTTATAAGAAATTAAAAATCAATAGTTATGTCATCAATAAATTCTTTAAACTGATAGTTTTTGTAGTTTAAAATTATGCAGAAAATATAAGTTTATATTCCATCGATCATATAGTAAATAACATTTGATTGACACAAAAGTTGACATGTGTATTAAGAGTGTAAAAAAAATGCAATTCAATGATTAGATTTTCAAAATATGTAGTAATGCTTATTTTATTGAGTAAGATTTTAATTTTATGCTAACTAAATTTTATCCTATTAAATTTATCTTTTAAAGTCATCTATTTATTTGATAAAAGGCTAAAAAATATTATTATTGAATGAATTTTTATTTTGGTGGTCTACACTATAGAACAGTTCATATTTATCAAGTGTAGCAACCAGCATAAAAATAAAAAGTAATTTACCAAAAGAAAAAAAAAAAATTTAAGACTACAAAATTTTTCACAATTTTTTGCCAGTCATAACTTGGTGAATGTGATTAGTGAAAAAAATTTGTGAGTTCATGTGTGTAAATAATGGTTTCACAATTTGCCATATCAAATTTGTGATAAAAAAGTTGTGAAATAATTTGAGATCCTAAAACTCTTCACACACAAATTTGGTAACCATCGCAATAAAAACAGGCAAGACTTAGGTACAGTACTTAGATGTTGTTCCTTACGTTCTCCTCTTAAAATTCAGTCATATGGATTTTTCTTTATAGAATAGAAGTGTATTTTTTTAGTTAAGTAGTCACATAGCTCAATTTTAAATGGAGAACCTAAAAAACAACACCTACCATGTTTTGTCCAATTAAAACATAAATAATTTGTTCCTCACAATGAGCTGCTTTTCTGTGCTGCAAATTCATTGCACATGACCCACGAGCAGAAAGTATGGATATAAAACCGACCAAATCGAAAGTTGACTCTTGTAATGGAGATTAGAGAACGACGGCTTTATATGTTTTCCTAGCTTGTCGTTAAGGTTGTCAGACTATCCCAACACTTATTTATGATTTATATTTAAAATTTGGGACAAGTTTTTCAAGAAAACAGTTTGGGAGAAACTGTTTTCATCTTTAACCAAAAAAACAAAAACAAAAAAAAAATCTGTTTTCATCTCTCTTCTGCATTTTACTTCTTTCCGTCGGAGCTAAAAAAGATTGTAAAACTAGTATAATCACATACTTTGACATAAATTACAAGTGCATTCTTTTCTTTTCTTAAGATTATAAAGATAGAAAAAATGTATCGATCAAAATAAAATATATGATACACTTTTGTTACTTCATCTAGCCTGAATGATATTCAAAATAACATTTATCCGTTGAAAAGAGTTGTAGAAGTTTTCTTGGGAGAGGCAAAACTTTTCCTTGCCTAGAGCTTTTTCAGCAACATTAATTTTACTAATATTTTTACTATGTTTGTTCCCTCATATTCTAAACAACTTCATCCAAAAACTTTTAAAATGATTATAAATTTATAATCAAACTAACACATACCTAAGTAGTAACTATATATAAATGTTAACATATTAAGAAGAAATAAGAGGGCCGGGGAAAAAATCACAAGAGACTAACCTGGTTTAATTTTAAACACCTAAATTCACATCACAAAGCCTTAAACCACGATATATTCACTCGTCAAATTTGAATGTTAAAATATACGTAGTGAATGTAATACAAATATGAAAGTTTTAAAAACTATTGTGGTACATGGTATTACTTAACCATAATAACCCATAATATTGAAGAAAATCAAAATCATAGTGTAAGGACGCGATTTGGTGACGAACCTAAACAGTGTCGGGTTCGCACGTGAAAATGCCCCTAACAATATCATTTGTAGAGCGTGGGTTTGGAAGGCTAGGCCTTGGTGGAAAGGCAGTGGGCTTTTTGTGGTATTCATACAAGTTTCGGTTTTCCTTCACCCCTGGAGTCTTTCTCCTGGAGGTAGACTGGGAGGCTCTGGTTTTTGGCCATTTTTCCCAACCCTCCTTTTAGGTTACTTGTTTTTTCCTTTTATATTCGCCTGCGTTTATTGTCCTTCGTCCACGTATAGGGTCAACTTTTCCAAGATTGATACTTGTCCCATCAACCCATATTCAAAGTCGTTGGGGGTGGTTGTAAAAGTCAAAGAATGCGGCTCTGTCAGGTTTAGAGCATTGAATGGCAGTAAGGGCAGCTTTCCCTGGATATTTTAGATCTTTCTTCCTAGTTTCAGTCCTATACCGTTTTTACCCTTCTTTCAGGGGGGACTTTGGGTCTGCCGAGGACTGAGCTGTCCTCGGCGGTATCCATAGGCTATTTTGTCGAGCTTGGGCCGTAGCTCTCCTCGGCTTGGGCCTTCGGATTCTCCCCAGGTAGAGGAGCCTGGCCCATAAATCATTTGGGCCCCACAATAGCCCCTCAAAACACAGCTGTCCAACCTCTTGGTTGGGAAGGGGGGTTTTGGTGATGCCGAACCTTTTCCTACGGCCCAATCAATTTGGCCCATTAATAATACTGGCAGCTCTTCATCTGTCCAAGAAATGTGCCGATCTATGAGACAGTTTTTGATTTCGCGCTTGATGCGCTCTTATCGTTTGGGTTTCCCAAAACGTGCTTTTAATGACCACTATTTACGAGACTACTTTAATACGGCGGTTTGTTTTGATGGGGTGGAGAAACGGAACCGGCATGTTGGTGTTGGCAGATTTCTTTGGAGATCTGAACCTATTAAATGTCTCCCGCTCCACCCTCTGTATAAGAAGGAAGGGAGAAGGTTATTGTTTTCGAAAAGAATTCTTTCTCATCTTTCTGAGATTTAAAATACTTGGCCTCCCCTAGGGTTCATTTTACCCACTGGTTCACAAACTAAATCGTGGTATAATTTATCATAACAACGAGTGATGCAGGAGTCAAACCCCTCCCATAAACGCCATGTTCCAATAAAGCTCATTATAGCTCGATCGGGACAGGGATGGCGAAGACTCAAAATCAACCTCACCCTTCTTTCAGTCAAAATCCGAAGCAGGGGCTTGTCACGTCCAACTTTCGGCGTGACTGAGTCGAGAACACCTACCATCAGTACCAACCGCTCTCCTATGAGCATACCTAGTATGGCTCCAGTGTGTTGGGAGTCAGGATCGAGGCAGGGACTAAGTGCCCTTACTTCCCCCTCTCTTCCTTCACTGGTGCTATCCTCCGTCTCCCTCTCTTAGTCTTCCCAGCACCAGTTCCATCCTGGTGCTTTCACTTCTCCCTCTTTTGCTCCTTTTTCTTTCTTTTCATCTCTTCTCTCTTCTTCTCCTCCTTCTTTACTCATGTCCTCCATCTTCTTCATTCATCTCCTCCATCTTCTTCATTGATTTCTTCCTTACTATTTCCTTCTCCTTCATTCATTTTTTTTTTCAAAGAAGGTTCTTATCGTAATATGAGCAGTATTGAGGCAGAGATTGGAGAGACTTTGAAGACGAGTTTAAAAGACGCCTGACAGTTTACTTATCTGTACTACGGATGTAATTGTTGCTTAGGCAGTTCTCATTTTGTATAGGCTCGCTTGAGCCCCTCTTTGTACGTTGTAATAATTTTTCGTATTAATAAAAATTGTTGTTACTTTATTTCGCATGTTTTGTCTCTATGGCTTTTCTTTTCTTTTCTTTTCTTTTTTTTAAATTTACAAACGCTGCTCGGCACAATAATATAGCATCTAAATCAATGACGACTAAGATCAAAATACTTGATAATAAAAAGATGTCGCCATAACTTTAATAGAAACGCTTGGCACAATAAGGCCGACCAGTGAAAAGTAATACTTACCCCATGCTAGCCGAGGAGTAAAACGAAGGTTTGATGCCGTGTGAGGAATAACCATTTGAAGATATCGCACTCACCAAATGAACAGCCTTCTTATGCGACTTAATGCTTGGGCGTTTCACCACCTTCCTCACAACTTTACTGGTCTTAACCTCTTTATGGTGTTTAAGCCGTGGGTGAAGTGACCTGACATTTTTATCAAGTAACCCATCTTACAAAATTCAAACCTTTCCTTGTCCAAGTATTTGGTTTCCCCATTGGCTTGGGTCCGAGGACCATACAAGGCCTTGGTTCTGTCCAAAACTTGTGATTTTTTCGTTTTTGTACTTGGTTCCCCCATAGGCTTGAGTCCGAGGACCATGCAAGGCCTTGATTCTGTCCAAAACTTGTGATTTTTTCTTTTTTGTACTTGGTTTCCCCATAGGCTTGAGTCCGAGGATCATGCAAGGCCTTGGTTCTGTCCAAAACTTGTGATTTTTTTCTTTTTTGTACTTGGTTTCCCCATAGGCTTGAGTCCGAGGACCATGCAAGGCCTTGGTTCTGTCTAAAACTTGTGATTTTTTTTCTTTTTTGTACTCGGTTTCCCCATAGGCTTGAGTCCGAGGACCATGCAAGGCCTTGGTTCTGTCCAAAACTTGTGATTTTTTTCTTTTTTGTACTTGGTTTCCCCATAGGCTTAAGTCCGAGGACCATGCAAGGCCTTGGTTCTGTCCCTGGGCCCATATGCTGAACGGGCCTGGGCCGCGAATTTACTGGGCCCATAAATTAAGAGGTATTTCCATAGTCTTTGATCACGCGGTACTTTTTGGCGTCCCAGTGTTCGAGGTGCGCTTTCTCGAGACTTCTTTAACCTCAAGGCTGCAGAAGGCGTTGGAAATCGAGCCTGAGACGTTTTGTCTGTAGCGTTCCTTGGGACGCTGCGTGAATTAAATGCCACCGGTTTATTTCTGGGTATAAATGGGATAGGGGGTCACTTCACTTGCACATGAACTCTCATGTTCCCTTCAGAACCATACTTCTTCCATATCCGCGATCTCTCTTTCTAGTGCCACTGCCTCAAAGCAAGATGTTTGAGGCGTGGATGGGGATGAAAGGTCTCCACCCGCTTCAGAGGCACCGAATCCTCAAGGTGATGTGGTATGGACAAGGATGGCACAGATCCAAGCCAGTCCTCCGCCTTGACAGGAGGAAGATAGTATTCCTCCTTCTTTTAGCCAAAATCCGAAGCAGGTTCTGGTCATGCCAGATTTTTGGTATGTCAGAAAAAAGAATTTCCGCCATCAGCGCCGTCTGCCTTGTAGCAGGCAAATTTTTGTGGGGGCTCCCCAACTTCCGGCTCCCTGCACCTTTCCTGTAGATGGTGTTAGCCTGAGGTCAGGTTCCCTGCACATTTTCTTCACCGGTGCAGGCCTCAAGTTGGGTTCTTTTGCTGCCTGAGTTATGGGCGCGCAGAAGCATTGAGGAGAAATAAGGTCTCGAGGCAGCAGTCAACCTCTCCTCTTTGCTACCTCCACGGCTTTATCTTCACTCTCTTGTATTTTTCGTTACTTACGTAGTTAGCTTCAATATAGGCTTTGTTTCGGCTTTTCATTGTACACTGTACTGTTCCTTTGTCTTAATAAAATATGTGTCTATTTCTCTATACATATCTTTCTTCTCCGTAACCACTACTTTGTGCATGAATGTTAAATATAAGCTTGCCCTTAATGACATTCTAGGCAGAAAAATGTCTTAACACAGATTCATACTAGTTTAAACTTACAAATATTATCAAGCATAACAAGGTTAATCATCAATAAATTAAACTCTTGGAACTAACCGGGATAACCGCTGAGTGCTGCGCGATGCATACTAGAGCGATGTCCGAGAACGATAAACTCTAAATCATTCGTCCGAGAGGGTAGCCGAGTATCGAGGGGCTTTGGTTGTGCTTTTGGGTAATATGTTGCGCCGTATCGCATCAACCCCTTTGATACTGGGGATCTGAGGGTAGACCGAGGAATCCGCGCAATCAAGGTATTAACCCATCTGTCCAAAACCTAGTTTTCCTCATCCAGGTAGTTGGTTTCCCCATAGGCTTGAGTCCGAGGACTATACAATGCCTTGGTTTTGTCCAAAACCTAGTTTTCCTCATCCAGGTAGTTGGTTTCCCCATAGGCTTGAGTCCGAGGACTATACAATGTCTTGGTTCTGTCCAAAACCTAGTTTTCCTCATCCAGGTAGTTGGTTTCCCCATAGGCTTGAGTCCGTAGACCATGCAATGCCCTGGTTCTGTCCAAAACCTAGTTTTCCTCATCCAGGTAGTTGGTTTCCCCATAGGCTTGAGTCCGAGGACTATACAATGCCTGGTTCTGTCCAAAACCTAGTTTTCCTCATCCAGGTAGTTGGTTTCCCCATAAGCTTGAGTCCGTGGACCATACAATGTCCTGATTCTGTCCAAAACCTAGTTTTCCTCATCCAGGTAGTTGGTTTCCCCATAGGCTTGAGTCCGTGGACCATGCAATGCCTTGGTTCTGTCCAAAACCTAGTTTTCCACATCCAGATAGTTGGTTTCCCCAGAGGCTTGAGTCCGGTGGACTATGCAATGCCTTGGTTCTGTCCAAAACCTAGTTTTCCACATCCAGATAGTTGGTTTCCCCATAGGCTTGAGTCCGTGGATCATGCAATGCCTGGTTCTGTCCAAAACCTAGTTTTCCTCATCCAGGTAGTTGGTTTCCCCATAGGCTTGAGTCCAAGGACTATACAATGCCTTGGTTCTGTCCAAAACCTAGTTTTCCTCATCCAGGTAGTTGGTTTCCCCATAGGCTTGAGTCCGTGAACCATACAATGCCCTGGTTCTGTCCAAAATCTAGTTTTCCTCATCCAGGTAGTTGGTTTCCCCATAGGCTTGAGTCCGTGGACCATGCAATGCCTTGGTTCTGTCCAAAACCTAG